>NC_084607.1:960000-987500 GCF_033807715.1 Cololabis saira
TCGTCTTACATTCAGGTCTAGACGTTATCAGGGATTAAAGTTCTCCGTCTCTGGACGGATTTCCGTCAATTGGAAAATGAGGGGAAAAAAAAAAAAAAAAAAAAACTTTTGCATGTGAGTTTTGTTGTGGTATAGTTTTAGACTATCCAATGAAATCATGTTAGGCATTAAACTGACGCTGTTGTAAACCAATAAAACTGCCAGAGCCTTGGATTAGCCAATCAGAGCAGAGGAGGCGGTAACTTCGGGATAAGGATTGGCTCTAAGGGCTGGGTCGGTCGGGCTGGGGCTCGAGCCGCGGCTGGGGGAGCAGTCGCCCCGTCGCCCTCCCTCCCCGCCGCCGGAGGCTCGGCAGCCCGGCCCGCCGCGCGGGGCCTTCGTCCAGTCGGCGTTCGCGCGTCGTCGGGCGGGGGTCTTTCGCGGGGCGGTGTCCGGCGCTGCGCGGAAGGCGGACCGGTGGGGGGGATCGGGAACGGCGGTCGGCGGCGGCGACTCTGGACGCGCGCCGGGCCCTTCTCGCGGATCTCCCCAGCTGCGGCGCCCGTCGGGGACCCGTTCGCGCCGGCCCCCGGCGGGTCCCCTCTAGGGTTGCCACCTTTCAGAAATAAAAATAAGGAACGCCTGATTTCAGCAGCGCAGGCGCCAAAAAAGGCAACATCCCCAAAACGTCTAAACTGCATAGAAATGTATTTATTTTATATGAAAAAACAAAATGCTTTGATGTAAAGTTTAAAGTGCTTTAATAGCATTGAACTTGCACGACTGTACAGACGGACAACCATACCAGTAACTGAAATAGTCTCCTATGCTATGCTTTTCCACATCAGCCCAGATGTAGAATATAGATACAGGTGAAGGTCGGAACATTAGAATATGGTGTAAATTTATTTAAATTTAAAAGGTGAAACTAATACATTACATAGTCTCAATACATACAAAGCAACACATGTTAAACCTTTATTTGTTATAATTTTAATGGTTGAATTCTTTATTGATTTCATAAAATATTCACATTTTTTGAGATTTTTTATTTGGGGTTTTCATAAACTGAGCCATAATCACCAAAATTATAACAAATAAAGGCTTGAAGTATCTTACTTTAAATGTAGTGGGAAATAAGATATTTGTTTCACCTTTAGTTGAATTTACTACGAATGAAGTTTTGTGATATATTCAACTTTTCCGACCTTCACCTGTAGATTATGACATCAATAAATAAGAGCATAATATATGTCCGTATTGTTTCAATAGGGAACGCAACTTTTAATTCGCAATTGCGTAACATTTCCGCATATCAAGGGGCGGGTGGCGAGCCTTGTCGCCTCGGCTGGTGCCTAGCAGCTGACTTAGAACTGGTGCGGACCAGGGGAATCCCACTGTTTAATTAAAACAAAGCATTGCGAAGGCCCACGGGGGGTGTTGACGCCATGTGATTTAGAAAAACCTTCCTCTCAACAATAACATCATCTCTTTGTCTGCACTAACACCATCATTGATTGTCCATGAAACAGTCCAGGATGCTTTCATTACCTTGGCCAAAGCCTTGCCAAGTGCAGTGACATCAGAGCAGCTCGTCAACTGGATGAAGAAGTGCAGTTTACCAGGTCGACTCAGATCTAGGAGAACAGGCCTAAGGCTTTAATGACCAATTGATGTGGACAAAAAAAAAGCAAACTAACAATAATAAAACTGCTCAAAAACACCTTCCTCCTATAAAATGCTATTGGTCTCAAGTATTTAAATAGTGTTGGTTAAAAGTCTTATTACACCTTAAATGCTGTATTAGAAAACAGAAGGGCTTATACAGCATTTAACTTTTTTACTTGAAACCTTTGGAAAGCGACCGCATATGAACTGGTGTGAAAATTTTTTTTCAGTCAAAACTATTTTTTTTGCTTTAATCCCTGCGTTATACCCATTCACAACGCTAGATGGCGCCAGATATCTTTAAAGCGAATGCTGAACTAAACTCCCCAGGCCAAAGGAATCCCTGTCATGAAGACGAGAAATAAAAAATAGTATAAGAAAGAAAAGAGAAGAAAATAAGAGAAGAGATAACAGAAAGTGGAGAAACGTAGCGACAATCTGGAGAAAAGAGGGTCAAAGAAGTTCTGATCAACTTCAAGATAATGATTTCAAATAGTCAAAATAACATTTTTATAATAATTTGTTTCAGATGTACTGTAATTATTTTCTGTATAAAAATTGAATTTGGTGTTCAAAAAGTCTTTCTTCAAATTTGAGTCTTGAAAAAGAGGATCGTCTTATACTCGGGTCAATACGGTAATAACAATAATTAAAGCTGCAAGCAGCGATGAACGGGCCCTCGCACGGGAATTTTCACCAATAAAGATCAAGGACTCAAAACCGAGTCCGATGACACCACCATGAGTCTTTATGTCAAACCATTCAAAAGTTATGGCAGAAAATAGGAACTATCAAATATGGACCAATCAGCTACTAGTATCACTTCCTGTTTAGCGTTTAAGTTTGACGCGGCGCCATGGCCACGCCATTTCACGAACACTCACGATTTTGGTCACTTTTCATCGTTAACGTCTTTTGTGTCTCCTGAGCGAGTTTTATGTCTAACGGGCAATCCCGCTAGGAGGAGTTCGTTAAAGTACCATTTTTCACATCAAAATGAGCATAGTGGAATATCTCAAAAACCGTAATATCTAGCATGATGAGACTAAAATATGTTGTAGTACAACACGTCCCGGGTTTGTCAATGTTGTAATGACGTCTGTACGATAAACCGTTGCCTAGCAACAAGCGTCCAAAATAAAATGGAACCTTTTTTAAAATTGAAAGTTAAATATCGCAAAAATCGTAATAATTGGCATGATGAGGTTGTACGGTCCTTTAGTGCCAATCGGGCCGAGTGTTTGAAAGTTTGAACGATGTCTCTACGATAAAGTTCGGCCGAGCAATAACCGTCCAAATTTTGGCCTTTTCTTTTTACTTTTTTTTTGCATGGGTGCACATTGCGGTTCGGGCCGTATTAACGGACGAAAAAAACGTGCGGAATAATAAGAAAAGGGAAACCTTTTCTGTATACTATTATATCACCGGTCTGGTCCCGGTCCCCCCTGCTAACGTGCTAATGGCCCTTCTGCCTCCGTCTCTGCAGGGGAAGCCGCCGACCAAGAAAACCAAGACGCTGCACAAGATGGCCGCCTTCGGCCAGAGCCACAGGAAGAGCGGTGAGTTCAGATGCCGCCTGACGTCCTGAGGGTCCTCAGGTCCTCAGGTCCTCAGGTCCTCAGGTGTCCACCTGTCCTCTGTCCTCTGCAGGACCGACGGAGGCGTTTGATTGGGGTCGTTACCTTGGAGACGGAGACGTGATGGGAGCTCCGGTTAGCTGCTTCAAACACGTGGGTAGCTACTGCTACTGCTGCTAATGCTAATGCTACTGCTACTGCTGCTAATGCTAATGCTACTGCTACTAGTAGTTCTGGGTCCAGCTCCGTGGTTCTGCTGGTGACCCGGGTTCTCCTGGTTCTGGTACTGGTCCAGGTCCAGCTGGGGAAGTGGTGGACCGGCGTGGGGGACGGGGTTCGGGTCGAGGTTCCAAACACGGACAGCGGTTTCTCCATGAAGGTTTACTGGATCGCCGGGGTCGTCAAGCTAGCAGGTACACGTAGCCACACCTGCTGGAGTCATTCTGTTTGCAGATGACTCTGATATGTTTTTATTATATTTTTATTATATTTTTATTATATTTTTATTAGGGCTGGGCAACGATTACAATTTTTAATTGCGATTAATCGCATGATTTCCCTGATTAATCACGATTAATCACATTGTATATGCAAAATCAAATAATGAATTTAAAAGTTGTGTAAACTGCACTTTTATTTATAAAAGTATGAACGAAAGTGTTTGTTGTGCAAACATCTCAGCAAACATCAGGACTTGTCAGTAACACATATTTAGTGTAAAAATGTAACATAAAATATAGCTGATTGCCACTTTCAGGGCATTAATGTCATCATGTTTTTTTATGAAAAATAAAAAAAGTCTACCAACAAAATCCTGATCCACAATCATGACATTAAAACAGGCAATTTCTGAGGAAACAGCAGAAACTTTTAACGTTAGCAGCATTACCGTCTATATTCATATTTATATTATCTACATTCATATTTATATTATCTATATTCATATTTATATTATCTATATTCATATTTATATTATCTATATTCATATTTATATTATCTACATTCATATTTATATTATCTATATTCATATTTATATTATCTATATTCATATTTATATTATCTATATTCATATTTATATTATCTATATTCATATTTATATTATCTATATTCAGCACCAAATGTCCCTGTTAGAAAGTGTGAAGCAAAAAAAAATAAAAATCACTATTGAAATTTCCTTTACAGGGTCGAATCCGCCGTATGGGAGCACTTTAAAATTAAAATGTCCATGTAACCGTTCCGTAATTTTACCGCTCTCCATGTCTGTTTTAGCTTTTCTGCATGTTTTTCCGCCAACTCTCTTCCGGTTCCGCAGCAGCCGGAAAAATACTTTTCAAAACAAAAGCATGTGAGCAACATGCATTAATGTGTGATAAAATAAATGTCAGCGTTAATAAATGAATGAGTTAACGCAATAAAAATGCGTTAACTTGCCCAGCCCTAATTTTTATTTATATACTCTGACCCCTGACCTCTGACCCCTGACCCCTGACCCCTGACCCCCCCCTGACCTCTGACCTCTGACCTCTCCCCCCTTGTGTCCCGGTCCAGGGTTCCAGGCTCTGCTCCGTTACGAGGGTTTTGACGGAGACGCCTCCAGGGATTTCTGGATCCACCTGATGGACCCGGACGTCCACCCGGTGGGCTGGTGCGCCGCCGGGGGGAAACCCCTGGTCCCCCCTCAGAGTGAGTCCTGGGGGGTCTGGGGGGGACTGGGTCCTGGACCTGGTCCTGGACCTGGTATGGACTTGGACCTAGACCAGGTCTGGGGGGGGACTGGGTCCTGGACCTGGTCCAGGTATGGACTTGGACCTAGACCAGGTCTGGGGGGGACTGGGTCCTGGACCTGGTCCAGATATGGACTTGGACCTGGTCCAGGTCTGGGGGGGGGGCAGACACAGTGGGTGCGTTTACATGGGAAGTTTAATTCAGAATTAAAATTTAATCCGCAGGAGAGTTGTCCGTCGCAGACGCTGAAGGTCAATAGATGATGGACTGAGTCCGGGAAAAAATAAATAAATAAATAAAATCCGATTTAAAATGATCATGTTTACACTCATTCCTCTTTAAATTAATTCCGGTCTTTCTTTCTGCTCGTTCCCTCGCCCGTCTGTCTCCATGACACTTATATTCCACACTGGGCTGGTTTTCCAAACAAAGTTTCAAGATGCAGCAGCAGTAAACGCTGGTCAAGAGCAGAGACCATTTATTTAATAAATAGAAATCATTAAGAGAACAGATGGAAACAGGAAAAATCAAAATGAATGAATGAATAGCTTTATTGTCGCTGGTCTGGCGTCCCAGCACAGTGAGATGAACCAGTACAACCATCAGGACACAGACAAAACAAATAACATCAGACATGAGTAACTGGTGAGAACAGATCAGAGAAAGGATGACAGGATGAGGGAGGAGGGAAAAAAAGGATCCTCATACTGTGTGTAAATACAGTGTGAAAGTGCAGAAAAACACCTCAGCACAGAAAGCAACATGGCAAATTTGACATCATCAGCACCTGTTGACTGTGTTGGGGGGGTTGATAAGAGGGGGGGCCGAGGAAGGCGTTGAGTTGAGGGAGGTGTGTTTACCAGTAAGTGTGTGTGTAAGTGGTAAGTCCGTGAACTTCTCTCAGAGCTGCTCTCAGCCAGTGTCCTTGATGTTATCAGACGGCTCGGTCAGTTCTGAAACAGGTCCACAGATGTTCCTGAGAGGGGAGGGCTAGTGGGGGCAGAGCCACCTTGTTTACATTCCACCAGGGAGATTGTGACCAGAGTGATCGGCCAAACCGCCCTGTCAAGGCCAGATTATAGAATCAACAATTATATTGAAAACAGACAGACTCAGTAATTTTCCATCTGCCTTCAGTCTCTGGTTCATCAATGGAGACTCCAATCAGACGAATTTGTGATCAATTCCCGCCAAGCCGAGCTTCCAACTTCTCCAAAGTCTTCTCCATCTTACCAATGAGCTCAAAGACGCCGCCAGCCTGTGATTCTGTTCAAGAATCACATCCAGCTTACGGCTTTGCTCCCCCAGCGTTAAAGTCTGAGTGTTGATCACCTTGCTTGATCCTTCAGCCACGTCCGGCAGCTCTGAAAGAGCCAGAACAGCTGTCGACGACTTAAGGCTGAATTAAGGTTCTGCGTTACACCAACGCAGAGCACACGCCGCAGCCGTGACGCCGTCGTGAACCCTTCGGACTTCTCCGTCTCTCCATTTGGTCGCGGTGCAGTACCCCCCGCGACCGCTAGTTAGCGATCTTTTTCTGAATGGTTTATCCGACTTTTTCCGGTCACAGTAAATCAAAGAGATAAGGACAACTATTGTGCAAAAAAACAAAACAAAAAAATCACATATAAACGAAGAAAAGAGCCCTGAAAGTTCACTACTGATTCAAACCGGAAACCGGAAATGCGTTGCTTCCAAGCGAACCAATCACAGCCCTCTCCGTCTGCGTGTGGTCTGCGTCGCTCGACGCGTAGTTACAATTTTCAGGAGGTGCACGTCACTGACGGCGTCAGTGACGGCGTCAGTGACGGCGTCAGTGACGGCGTCAGTGACGGCGTCAGTGACGGCGTCAGTGACGGCATCAGTGACGGCATCAGTGACGGCGTGTCCTCTGCGTCGACCCAAACCACACGCCGTAGGCACGGCGCCGTTTTGACGCAGAAACATATTTCAGCCTTTATGCGTTTTTGGTAGACCAGGAATCCCCCTCCTCCACCTCAATTCAGAATTACTATTTCCATGCAAACTCCAAGGAAAATAGTTTAATTCTGAATGATTTAATTGGGAATAATTAATTCTGAATTAAAAAGCATCATCAACCGTGGCCGGTCTTCACACCAACGAATGAAGGATCAGCAGGTTTTGAGAAGAAAACAGTGACAGGTGTGTGGGCGAAGCCAGCAGGTTTGTGGGCGTGGCCTCAGGTGTCTGTGGGCGGGGCCAGCAGGTTTGTGGGCGTGGCCTCAGGTGTCCTCAGGTGTCTGTGGGCGGGGCCAGCAGGTTTGTGGGCGGGGCCAGCAGGTTTGTGGGCGTGTCGTCAGGTGTCTGTGGGCGTGGCCTCAGGTGTGTTCTTGTCTCCTCAGAAATCCTGCACCGGTTCAGCAACTGGAAGACGTTTCTGGTGAAGAGACTGACGGGATCCAAGACTCTCCCGCCGGACTTCCACTCCAAGGTGAGAACCAGAACCAGAACCAGGACCAGGACCAGAACCAGAACCAGAACCAGGACCAGAACCAGAACCAGAACCAGAACCAGAACCAGGACCAGAACCTCTGGTTCCTGGGGTTCCTACTAGAGGGCTGCATCTGGACGACATCTCTATGTCGTCTAGAGATGTCGTCCAGATGGAAATCAATGACGTGGAAAATGAACCTCAAACAAGGTCTTTACTAAACAAAGACAAAGCCAGTCAGATATTTGTAGAAACTGTGTTTAGTGTCTGTGGAGCATCTTGAAGAGACGAGGGATTGGAACCAGCAGTCGCTCAGCAGCTTCTCTTCCTCCACAGATATGGAATGGCCAAGAGATTCATTTGTTAAATTAATTAGTTCCTCTCTCTCCTCCAGGTGCAGCAGAGTCTGCAGTTTCCGTTCCAGAAGAAAATGAGACTGGAGGTGGTGGATAAATCCCAGATCTGCAGGACCAGAGTAGCCCTGGTGGAGGAGGTGATGAATGGATGAATGATGGATAAATCCCAGATCTGCAGGACCAGAGTAGCCCTGGTGGAGGAGGTGATGAATGGATGAATGGTGGATAAATCCCAGATCTGCAGGACCAGAGTAGCCCTGGTGGAGGAGGTGATGAATGGATGAATGATGAATGGATGAATGGTGGATAAATCCCAGATCTGCAGGACCAGAGTAGCCCTGGTGGAGGAGGTGATGAATGGATGAATGGTGGATAAATCCCAGATCTGCAGGACCAGAGTAGCCCTGGTGGAGGAGGTGATGAATGGATGAATGGTGGATAAATCCCAGATCTGCAGGACCAGAGTACCCCTGGTGGAGGAGGTGATGAATGGATGAATGATGAATGGATGAATGATGGATAAATCCCAGATCTGCAGGACCAGAGTAGCCCTGGTGGAGGAGGTGATGAATGGATGAATGATGGATAAATCCCAGATCTGCAGGACCAGAGTAGCCCTGGTGGAGGAGGTGATGAATGGATGAATGATGGATAAATCCCAGATCTGCAGGACCAGAGTAGCCCTGGTGGAGGAGGTGATGAATGGATGAATGGTGGATAAATCCCAGATCTGCAGGACCAGAGTAGCCCTGGTGGAGGAGGTGATGAATGGATGAATGGTGGATAAATCCCAGATCTGCAGGACCAGAGTAGCCCTGGTGGAGGAGGTGATGAATGGATTAATGATGGAGGGATGAATGGTGGTGGAGGAGGTGATGAATGGATGAATGAAGGAGGGATGAATGGTGGTGGAGGAGGTGATGAATGGATTAATGATGGAGGGATGAATGGTGGTGGAGGAGGTGATGAATGGATGAATGAAGGAGGGATGAATGGTGGTGGAGGAGGTGATGAATGGATGAATGATGAATGGATGATTCCAGGTGATCGGGGGATGATGAATGGATGAATGATGAATGGATGATTCCAGGTGATCGGTGGATGATGAATGGATGAATTGATGAATGGATGATTGCAGGTGATCGGGGGACGGCTGAGACTCGTCTACGAGGAAAGCTCCGACGGTTCTGACGACTTCTGGTGCCACATGTGGAGCCCCCTGATCCACGTGGTGGGCTGGTCCCGCTCTGTGGGACATAGATGGAGACGGAGCGGTGAGGGGGCGGGGCTTAGAGGAGGGGGCGGGGCTTAGTGGAGGGGGCGGGGCTTAGTGGGGGCGGGGCTAACGGGGCTGATCCACGTGGTGGGCTGGTCCCGCTCTGTGGGACATAGATGGAGACGCTCAGGTGAGGGGCGGGGCTTAGATGTGGGGGCGGGGCCTGAGGGAGGGGGCGGGGCTTAGATGAGGGGGCGGGGCTTAGTGGGGGCGGGGCTAACGGGGCTGATCCACGTGGTGGGCTGGTCCCGGTCTGTGGGACATAGATGGAGACGGAGCGGTGAGGGGGCGGGGCTTAGAGGAGGGGGCATGGCCTGAGGGAGGGGGCGGGGCTTAGTGGTGGGGGCGGGGCTTAGAGGAGGGGGCCTGAGGTAGGGGGCGGGGCTTAGAGGGGCGGGGCTTAGGGGGAGGGGCGGGGCCTGAGAGAGGGGCGGGGCTTAGTGCTGGGGGGCGGGGCTTAGTGGTGGCGGGGCTTAGTGCTGGGGGCGGGGCTAACGGGACTGATCCACGTGGTGGGCTGGTCCCGGTCCGTAGGATATAGATGGAGACGATCAGGTGAGGGGGCGGGGCCTGATGGAGGGGGCGGGGCTTAGTGGCGAGGGGCGGGGCGGGTCCTGAGGCCCGGTGGGGCGGGGCTACTGGGCGGGGCCTGGGTCTAAGGGGGCGGAGCCTGAGTATGAGGGGGCGGGGCCTGACTTGCTGCTGTTGTTCCAGATGTGATGAAGAAGGAAGGTCAGCTGGACGCTCCTAGAAAACTGTTCCTGAAGGTACGGATGGAGGGATGAATCATCCATTCATTCATTCAGTCATTCATTCATTCAGTCATTCATTCATTCAGTCATTCATTCATTTATTCATTCATTCATTCATTCATTCATTCAGTCATTCATTCAGTCATTCATTCATTCATTCATTCATTCATTCAGTCATTCATTCAGTCATTCATTCATTTATTCATTCATTCATCTCCCCAGGTGAAGGAGGTGGATCATCCATTCATCCATTCATCTCCTCAGGTTAAAGAGGTGGATCAGTCCGGTCTCTGGTTCGAGGACGGGATGAAACTGGAGGCGATTGACCCGCTGAACCTGTCAATCATCTGCGTGGCCTCGGTGAGGAAGGTGAGGATGAGGAGGGTGAGGATGAGGAGGGTGAGGGGGCGGGGCCTCGGTGAGGAGGGTGAGGGGGGGTGATAAGAGGGGGGGCCAAAGAAGGCGTTGAAGTTGAGGGAAGTGTGTGTGTTTTTCAGTAAGTGACTGTGACGCGATAAGTCCATGAACTTCGCTCAGAGCTGCTCTCAGCAAATGTCCTTGATGTTATCAGACGGCTCGGTCAGTTCTGAAACAGGTCCACAGATGTTCCTGAGAGGGGAGGGCTAGTGGGGGCAGAGTCACCTTGTTTACATTCCACCAGGGAGATTGTGACCAGAGTGATCGGCCAAACCGCTCAGTCAAGGCCAGATTATAGAATCAACTATTGTATTAAAGAACAGACAGACTCAGTAATTTTCCGTCTCCCTTTAGTCTCTTGTTCATCAATGGATCATTTTATTACTGCCAATAATATAATATAGAATTTGAATTGAAATCTTTATTTCGAGCATATTAATTATGAACACAAAACATCAGAAAAAGAATACAAATAAACAGTCATTACACAAAATCAAAAAGAAGTAAACCTTCATGTCTGAAAAGGAGTAGGAGGAAGTAAAAACTTATGAGGTCCTACCCCTTGTTTCTATTTCAAATTTTGCTTGAATACAAAAAAAAAAAAAAAAAATTAAAGCTGCAAGCAGCGATGAACGGGCCCTCGCACTCACAGCCACCGCCCCCCATAAGCATATCAGAAATGACACCACCCACGACTTCCTATGTCAAACCATTCAAAAGTTATAGCAGAAAAAAGGGACAACCAATCAGAAGAAGGGGCGGGACTAATTTTCACCAATTATGGTCAAGGACTCAATACCGAGTCCCATAACACCACCCACGACTCTCTATGTCAAACCTTTCAAAAGTTATGGCAGAGAAAAGTATTCTAGGGGGCGCTGTTGAGCCATTAGGCCACGCCCATTAATGCAAACCATGAAATATCAAATTTATCGCCAGGCCTGGCTTGCATGCAAAATTTGATGACTTTTGGAGAACTATCAAATATGGACCAATCAGATGAAGGGGGGCACGCTTTTTGGCGTCTAGTGTCGTCACGGTAACACTTTTGAAAGAGAAAATTAATGCGCGTAGTCGCAGGATATAGACGCACATTTTGATGTATAACACACCTGGGTGCACGTTACGGTTCGGGCCGTATTAATTCTCGAAGGAATGGCATAAATTGCGCCAAAATTACACAATTAATTCAAAATGGCCGACATCCTGTTCGGTTTCAGGCATGACCCCAAGAGACTTTTCTTTAAGTTGTGACATGATACAGGTGTGTACTGATTTTCGTGCATGTACGTCAAACCGTATTGTGGGGCTTGAGGCACAAAGTTTTCTAGGGGGCGCTGTTGAGCCATTTTGCCACGCCCATTAATGTAAACCATTAAATATCAAATTTTTCGCCAGGCCTGACTTGCATGCAAAATTTGGTGACTTTTTGGGCACGTTTAGGGGGGCAAAAAGGCCCTCCTTTCATCAGAAGAAAAAAGAAAAAGATAGAAAAAAAAATTCCTACAGATACAATAGGGCCTTCGCACTGAAGGTGCTCGGGCCCTAATAACAGCAAACTTTACTTTATCAAAAAAAATATACCTATTATTACATTATAAAAATATTACAGCACTTCATTACAATATTATACCTGAGCATAGTTCCCTTATGTCTCGGGCCACTGACCTCTGACCTCTGCCCACCCCCCGACCTCTGACCCCTCTCTGACCTCTGACCCCCCCCCCCCCCCTCAGGTCCTGGCCGACGGCTACCTGATGATCGGCATGGACGGCTCGGAGGTTCTGGACGGGTCTGACTGGTTCTGTTACCACTGCAGTTCCCCGTCCATCTTCCCTGCAGGATTCTGCAGGATCAACCAGATCACGCTGACCCCCCCCAGAGGTAACGACCCCCCACTAGAGATACGACCTCTGACCCCCCCATGACCCCTGACCCCCCCATGACAGGATCAACCAGATCACGCTGACCCCCCCCAGAGGTAAGATATGACCTCTGACCCCCCCCAGAGGTAAGATATGACCTCTGACCCCCCCAGAGGTAAGATATGACCTCTGACCCCCCCCAGAGGTAAGATATGACCTCTGACCCCCCCTAGAGGTAAGATATGACCTCTGACCCCCCCCAGAGGTAAGATATGACCTCTGACCCCCCCTAGAGGTAAGATATGACCTCTGACCCCCCCCAGAGGTAAGATATGACCTCTGACCCCCCCCAGAGGTAAGATATGACCTCTGACCCCCCCCAGAGGTAAGATATGACCTCTGACCCCCCCCAGAGGTAAGATATGACCTCTGACCCCCCCTAGAGGTAAGATATGACCTCTGACCCCCCCCAGAGGTAAGATATGACCTCTGACCCCCCCTAGAGGTAAGATATGACCTCTGACCCCCCCAGAGGTAAGATATGACCTCTGACCCCCCCCAGAGGTAAGATATGACCTCTGACCCCCCCAGAGGTAAGATATGACCTCTGACCCCCCCAGAGGTAAGATATGACCTCTGACCCCCCCAGAGGTAAGATATGACCTCTGACCCCCCCCAGAGGTAAGATATGACCTCTGACCCCCGCCTACCGCAGAAACATACATGTGTGTGCACGCAATACTCCCAGTAGTGTAAAGTAAGGAAGTACAAGTACTTTGTTATTGTACTTAAGTAAGATTTTTGAGAATTTATAGTTTTATTGATACTTTCATATTTCTGTACTTTTACTTTTACTTCGTTACATTTTCAAGGAAAAAATCGTACTTTTAATCCGCTATATTTAAAATTGGACACGTCGTCACTCGCTACAAATTAAATTCTTACATTAAATGAAAATGTAGGCTATTGCCGACTACACCGGCGCAGAGCTACAGCGTAGGGTACGCGGCGACGCACACTCTACGCCGTAGCCTACGGCGTAGGGTGTGCGTCAATTTAACGCGGAACCATGAGGAGGACGGGAAGGAAGGGGGGCGCGTAATTGCCCGTGATTGCCCGGCGGCGGCTCAGTGACGAGACACATGATGCGGACGGGGTAACTCGGCCTCCATACCGAGAAGGAGGGGGAGTTGCGCCGCAGAGGCGGACCGGAAGGCCGGAGGAACCGCTGTCGCGTCGAGGACCGACGAGGACGGAGCGGCAGCCGACGCGTGTCCATGGGCAGATTCTTTCATTCCACCCCTTCTAAGGTGGTTTCGGCATTTAAAAGTTCAATCAGTTCAAGTAGTCAAGGGGCAACTTTATAAAAAGCCTCCGTTAAGACTTTTGCTCACATGTCTGGGTAAAGTTTAACAACCTATTTTTTTTGTTAGAACAAATCTATAGAAGGAATTTTAGGGCTGTTGTCATCTTGAATGTTTTATCTGGTGACCACTAGAGGCGCTAGAATATTCAAGTTCTCCATTCAGGCATATGGTCAGTTTTGGTCAAACTGTACAATTTATATGCATAATTGTCAAGATTAAAACATTGTATATCTAAGGAAATAGATAAAACAATACTAAAAAAGCTTTTATGAATCATATTATAATATTTTAGCCAATATTGGATACTAAATATCACTTTTTTATAGACGTTTTTGACACAAGATTTCATAGAAAATGTGTTTCACTGCAAAAAAAAAAAGAAAAAGATGGTAATTATGTGTGTGTTAGAAACGCCTATAAAAAAGTAATATTTTTTAACCAATATTGGACAAAATATAGCAATACAATTAAAAAAATGTTTTTCAATTGATGTTTTATCCATTTCCCTAAATATAAAATGTTGAACATTGAAGATTTTGCATAAACTGTACATTGTGACCATTATTGTGACCATATGCATGAATTGAGTATTTGAATGTTACAGCGCCTCCAGTGGTCACCAGCAAAACAATCCAAGATGAAACACCCTATTATTCCTCCTAGGGGTTCCTTCTAACAAAAACATAAGGTTGTAGAACTTTACCCAGAAGCGTGAGCAGAGTTACCAATCTTAGGGTTTGACCCCTGACTAAAGAGTGTCCTTCATCCTCCTTCAGCTGGGGTTGATACTACAAGCTGGGGGTGGACCTGTCAGCGGGCTGGGGCTGCACCTGTCAGCGGGCTGGGGGTGCACCTGTCAGCGGGCTGGGGGTGCACCTGTCAGCGGGCTGGGGGTGCACCTGTCAGCGGGCTGGGGGTGCACCTGTCAGCGGGCTGGGGGTGCACCTGTCAGCGGGCTGGGGGTGCACCTGTCAGCGGGCTGGGGGTGCACCTGTCAGCGGGGCCAGTGGGCTACAGCAGCAGTGATGAGCAAAGGGAGAAATTAAAATGGGGTAATGGAAACAAACACTAAAGGGGTCAGAATAATATCACCATTATTTAGAGTTGTAAGAAAATTCTTGGAATAAAGCCACTTTCGACAGCATGACAATGTTGGGACTTAATTTCTTTGCAATCCTTTTGAAAATAATTTTGTACTTTGAATTTTGTACTTTGTACTTTTTACTTTTGTACTTAAGTACATTTTACACCATGTACCTTTGGTACTTTATTATATTTAATTTGAGGTACTTTTATACTTTTACTTAAGTAATGTTCTTAATGGGTACTTTTTACTTTTACTTAAAGGAGCTTGAGGCAGGATTGAGGCAGGATTTATGAAAAAAATTTGCAGTTTTGAAGTTTTCTAGTAATAATGTCAGATGAAGCGTTCCAAACCAAAAAGAATGATTCCTCTAGTGTATCTCTCCTTTGCCTTGAACAGGCTGTGTGCTGCAAAATGTGCTGCAATTCGGTCCCAAATTTCCCGCGCTGTCCTGTGGATGTGACGTCACATGATGCTGCATGCACGTTCTCCCCGTTCTCCCGTGCCGGCTTCACTGTTGGCTGCAGTACCCCCGACGGCCGTCGTGGTGAAGGGTGGCGCTAGAGAGTCTCATTTCTTAAAAGGAGTCTCATGCTCCTTTAAAAGGAACCCTGGCTATTAAGACATGTAGGTCTTAAAAGATAAATGTTGGTACTATCAATTATAACAATGTGATATAAAAAACCTTTTTGATGTCTTCGTTTTTATAAAATTTGAAAATATAATTTAACTCGTAGGTCGCCATTGTTGTTTACATTCTGGGTAGTGACGTCAGACGGTGGCTCCTGCTGGCCCCCGTACACTGTTTTGACACCCAGAAACAGATGAAAACACAGCTAAACAGGTGACGGCGCACCAGAAACACAGATCAAAACACAGCTGAACATTAAGGTGGCGGCGCACCTACAAAAAAGTAAAAAAAAAAAAAAAAAAAAGTGCCGCACCATACAGCATGAACTATAAAAACACCATAAAACTCAGACAGACTAACAGACCACACGTTTCAACTAACAGATAGCCGATGCTACAATAAAAACCCCAGCCAGATCTGGCGTCATTAAATTAAATAAAGATGTTCTTGCCTATTTGACGCGAAGTCTGCGCCTCCCGTTTCGTCAAAGTCCCGGGCCAGTCCCCTCAGCCTCTGGTCTGTCAACAAACGCTGGACCCAGCACCGAGACCGGTTTTAGGGGGGGCAGGGGTGGGCTATGCCCACCCAAACCTGCATCCTCCCCACCGCTGCTCCATCCCGGCGAGAGCGGAGAGCGGATGGCGGTGCGCTGCAGGCTCATAGAGCCACGGCTACGCCGACTACGGCTACGTAGGCTCCTGCGTAGACGCCGTCTACGCAGGAGCCTACGCTGTTGACGCCGTAGCATAATGCACTGGTAAGATGCGCACGACTTTGATCATTTTTGCAGATCTCCCGTGCATCACAGAACTTTGATCCAGTTTGCCTGAACCGAGACGTCTTATGGGCTCCCTCGTCAGCCTCCACGGCCGGGAGATGCTGCTCATCTATGTTTTAGATACCTGTCCCAGTTAAACCAACGCGGCTTATCTTCCCAGAGCCACCGTCGTACGTCATCGCCCCCAGAATGCATTGCGCAAGTAAAACATGGCACCTCCCGCAGGTCAAAATATGTGATAAACATTGTAGATTTTTAAAGCAATTAGATTATTTTATGTGTTTCTAACAACATATTTTAGTATAAGAGAACAATTGTGGCTAATTAGGGACTACAAGTCTTAATAACCAGGGTTCCTTTTAAGTAATTTTCAAGCAGAAAATCTGTACTTTTACTTAAGTACAATATTTTTGTACTTTTTCCACCTCTGAGTACTCCAATGGTCCCCCTTTTTGTCTTGAAAGGCCTCATGGTACCATTGGGTGTCGTGTCATAAAATAATGTGAGATGTAAGGGGTTGGGGGGAGGAGCATAAGGACCCAGGGTGTCGATGCAGGGGCGGCACTGTTGATAGACCGTATAACGGGCTAGGAGTAGCCGGTGTTTCTGGTTCAAACAAAGTCCAATACATATATGTGGCCGGACATGGCTGAGGAGATAACATGCATTGTCCACTGGATGGTTGATCCGTGCATCGCCGCGTAACTCCGTCCAGAAAGGTAAATGTCAAACAATCGGATCCACACTGATTCTTCATCCCCAACCTGATTAGTAACTCTCTTCCCATCAGGTTACAGGGAGCTTGGGGTGGTCCGAGAAAAATAAAATGTTTCAGGGTTTGCAGTCCCACCCTCATCCTGAGGGGGCGTGTGAATGGTAGAGTCTGTTTTTCTCCAGAGAAGCCCGTCCCCATCAGTGTCTCTTTGTGGGGCGTGTCACTCCTGGCCTCCTGGCCCTCTAGGGGGAAAAAGTCCTTGGTTCACTAATAGAGGAATAACAAATGCTTGTTAAAAGAAAATAATCTTTATACATTTTTGCTTAAAGGGATTGTGACATGAAAAACACATTTTTCTTGATTTTTTGTGTTTTGTTGGGTGTCTTGACATCAATTACACCCAAAAAACAACGAACTTTTAACATTCAGTGTATTGTGTGCTTTCTGGGATTTTCCGCATAACTGTGCAAAAACGGCGCATCTGGTTTGGTGGCGGGCCGTTACGTAACGGCCCGCTAAATCACCGCCCCCTCCACCCAGATCCCTGTCTCCTCTCCTCTCCAGCGCACCATAAAGGCTGATTTATGGTTCCGCGTTACACCGACGCAGAGCCTACGGCGTAGGGTTACGCGGCGACGCGCACCATACGCTGAACCCTACGGCGTAGGCTCTGCGTCGATTTAACGCGGAACCATAAATCAGGCTTAACACGGAGCTGTTTAGAGCCTCTTCTGTTCTAATCACCGGAGGAAAACTGCTAAGAAGACCCGCGGCCACTGACTGGACTTAAGATAAGGGGACAGTGCTGCTTGCATGCCTTTATTTTTATGATTGTTTGCTGTGGTTCTTCCTGCTGCTTTTCCGTGCATGCTTCGCCTGTCGCTCCCGGCTTAACTCTCCGACGCCGCTGTGAGCGTATCGCTGGAGGAGGAGGAGGTTTGGAGGAGGAGCGGAGCAATGATTGACAGGAAAGGGGGGAAAGGAAGCGTTTTTCACGGCGCAAAAAAACACTGTAATAAAAAGCCAGGAAAAGATTACTAAAGTGAAGTTTTTCTTGTTACACTCTTTTAGACACATTTGAGGGATGTTGCCCAAGACTTTTAATAGTGTTAAAAGCATGTTAAAAATGATGTCACAATACCTTTAAGGTAAAGACCAAAGAAGCCGAACAAAGATATAAAATCTACAAAAATAAACTAACAGATTTAATAAGAATTAGCAAAAAGCTATATTACAAAAAGTTATTATATGAAAATAAAAATAATATAAAAGGAACTTGGGATATACTGAACAACCTAATTAAACAAGGATAATGGTGTGAATCAAAACATGAAGCAAACTATTATAAAGAACCCATACTCATTTTTTCTCTCAGCAACAGATAAACAGGAAGTGACAAACCCTGTTCAAAAATGTAAAAGTAAATTATCCACTGACTGCCCTGATATTGATATGATTGTTCGTAAAAAAAGTCATAAATAACATTGTAAAACCTCTAACCCATATCTGTAATTTATCATTTCAATCTGGTCGTTTCCCAAATAAAATGAAAATTGGAAAAGCACTTCCATTTTATAAAAATAAGAGTAAACACAACTATACAAATTACAGACCAGGCTCCAGTCATGGATGTATTATATAACTGGATACAGTGCCAAAAATGGCCGCCCATTCATTTCAATGCATTCTGCTCACTCAGCGCATGTGCCGGAAAAAATTCTGACTTCCTGGTTTACTTCCTGGTACACGGGCCCATAGAGCATGCGCAGTTGAGTCACCTCCCATGATGCTCTGGGGCCTCCCATCATGCCCCGGGGCAACATCAATGGCACCGACACGGCCGTGACATCACGCCCAGAAAGAGACTTTTCTTTGACTTTTCTGGCCGTTATAAAACATTTTTGACAGATATAAAGTCCATGACTTAAAAATATAGAATACAAAGATTAGTAATTGCCGGGGATTACAGCTGGAGGTTCCTGTGAACAGTTTTAGAGGACGATCTTTTACTATTGCGCTCTATGGGAAAAAAGGGGATTTTCTGTTGCAGTACCGCGGCTGGACACTGGGGGGAACCGGCACACCTTCTGAGCGCGAGACTGGGGGGCTGGCTCCAGTACACGGACAAACGTTCATTCATGACCTAAACAAACAAACAGGGGTTTGCTTATACAGTGAAACGCCAACCTGTGCACATCTCCCAAAAAGTCCTCTCTTGAAGCTCATGTATTTTTTAACAGATAAAAAAGTCTCCTTTCTAGACACAGAATGCATCATTTAAATGTTTATGTTTGTTTATGTTTGTTTCCCCTCAGGTTACTCCGCTCTGCCGTTCCGCTGGTTCGAGTATCTGAAGGAGACCAGATCTGTGGCGGCTCCGGTCGGCCTCTTCAACAAGGTGAGTCCTGGTTTCAGATCCAGGTCCAGGTCCAGGTCCAGGTCCAGGTCCAGGTCCAGGTCCAGGTCCAGGTCCAGACATTTTGACTTTTTTCTCGACATTTCAACTTTTTTCTCGACATTTCGACTCTTTCCTCTCCATTGCCCCCCCCCCCCCCCCCCCCGGTTTCCCCCCCAGGAGGTCCCGGACCACGGGTTCCGGCCCGGCATGAAGCTGGAGGCCGTGGACCTGATGGAGCCGCGTCTGGTCTGCGTTGCCACGGTGACCCGGATCGTGACCCGGCTGCTGAGGATCCACTTCGACGGCTGGGAGGACGAGTACGACCAGTGGGTGGACTGCCGGTCCCCGGACCTTTACCCTGTAGGGTGGTGCCGGCTGACGGGGTACCAGCTGCAGCCCCCCAACTCAGGTAGGACCTGGTCCTGGTCCTGGTCCTGGTCCTGGTCTGGACCTGGACCTGGTCTGGACCTGGTCCTGGACTGGACCTGGTCCTGGTCTGGACCTGGACCAGGTCCTGGACCTGGTCTGGACCTGGACCTGGTCCTGGTCCTGGTCCTGGTCCTGGTCCTGGACCTGGTCCTGGTCCTGGTCCTGGTCCTGGTCCTGGTCCTGGACCTGGACCTGGTCTGGACCTGGTCCTGGTCTGGACCTGGTCTGCACCTGGTCCTGGTCCTGGTCCTGGTCTGGACCTGGTCCTGATCTGGACCTGGTCCTGGTCTGGACCTGGTCCACTTCACTTGGTTCTTGTGTGTTCCAGGTTCCAGGGACCTGCAGGTTTCCAAGCACCGGAAGAAGAACCAGCAGTACCGGGGACAGAAGAAGAGTGAGTCTGGTCCTCAGTCCTGGTCCTGGTCCAGGTCCAGGTCCAGGTCCTGGTCCAGGTCCAGGTCCAGGTCCAGGTCCTGGTCCTGGTCTCGGAGACTGTTGTGGGGGTTAATAAGAGGGGGGGCCGGGAAGGCATTCAGTTGAGGGAGGTGGTTATCAGTAAGTGTGTGTAGCGATAAGTCGTGAACTTGGCCCAGAGCTGCTCCTCAGCCAATGTCCTTGATGTTATCAGACGGCTCGGTCAGTTCTGAAACAGGTCCACAGATGTTCCTGAGAGGGGAGGGCTAGTGGGGGCAGAGTCACCTTGTTTACATTCCACCAGGGAGATTGTGACCAGAGCGATCGGCCAAACCGCCCTGTCAAGGCCAGACTGTAGAATCAACAATTATATTGAAAACAGACAGACTCAGTAATTTTCCGTCTGCCTTCAGTCTCTGGTTCATCAATGGCGACTCCAATCAGACGAATTTGTGATCAATTCCCGCTAGGGCTGGGCGATATATCGAGATTTTAATATATATCGATATATTTTCAAACGCGATATGGTACGAGACAATATCGTTTATATCTTTTTTTAATAAAATTTTTTTTTTTTATGATTTTGATATAGCTTATTTTGTGACAAATTGACTTGAATGTTTTATTTGAGATTGTCACAAATGTTTTGTTATTTGCACAACTGTCAACCTCAGTGGAAAAGTCTGCCTGTTACTGTCTACATTGTATTAATTACAGTGTATTTTAATTTAATTGTTATGCAGGAAAGGGATATTTGTTTTATTTTATTCAAGAAGCATTTTTATTCTATATATGCAGGCAGTTTATTTTTATTTCATTTGTTTTATACATGTTGATATTGTGCAGACCTCTGTTAATAAAGGAACCTGTGTGACATTTGGCACGAGGCTTTGGATTAAAACCGACTGTTTTTTTAAGAAATGATGCTAACAGAGATGCTAACAGAGATGCTAACAGAGATGCTATGCTATAATGCTTTGGGGGAAACCCCAATTATGACACAGAAAAAATATCGATATATATCGAGTATCAACATTCAGCTAGAAAATGTCGAGATATGACTTTTGGTCCATATCGCCCAGCCCTACTTTCCGCTAAGCCGAGCTTCCAACTTCTCCAAGGTCTTCTCCATCTTACCAATGAGCTCAAAGACGCCGCCAGCCTGAGATTCTGTTCAAGAATCACATCCAGCTTACGGCTTTGCTCCCCCAGCGTTAAAGTCTGAGTGTTGATCACCTTGCTTGATCCTTCAGCCACGTCCAGCAGCTCTGAAAGAGCCAGAACAGCTGTCGACGACTTACACGTTTGTCGGTAGACCAGGAATCCCCCTCCTCCAATCAGGAGAAATCCTGCTATCATAAATCCAATTATGAAGCATCTTCAACGTCCTCGACAGACAGAATCACCAAACACAACGGTTTCCAATGTTTCCAGGAATCCATTGTGTATCCAGTAAATGTCCCATCGGGGCAGGAGGGCTCCCTTACCCCCTGACTTCTGATTGTGCTGAGAGACCAGTTAATCAATTCCATGATTGTAGAGTTTAGGAGGAGTGAAAAGAAGAGACTCTGAAGACGAGACAGGACAAAAGCAGCAGCAGGGCAGATAGATAAGGGAGAGGAGCAAAAAAAGCGTCCGCCTTCGTCGAGAGCCGGAAGAAAAAGGCCCTCTCTTGACTCAGGACCAGGTCCTGGTCCAGGTTCAGGTCCAGATCCAGGTCCAGGTCTTGACCGTCTTCTCCCCCCCCCAGAGAGGAAGCTTCCCGTTGCTAAGCGCCCGTCCGGCCTCTGCGTTGCCGTGGTAACGGGGGACGAGAACGACAGCCCCCTGGATTACCCATCAGCCCCTGCTGCGACCTCCGACCCCGACGGACGCCGGGAGGATCCAGGTAAAGGTCACCTGACCTGTCAATCAAAAGACCCCGCCCCCTAGTTACGCAAACATGAAAATGAAGGCGATATATTAGTTTACAGAAAAGCTTTCCCTTTTCTTCTTCTTATTTTTACTATTCCGCACTTTTTTCGTCCGTTAATGCGGCCTGAACCCCAACGTGCACCCATGCATGTCAGACATCATTGGATGCGTCTCCATCGTGCCTCGATGGGCATTACTTTTCTCAGTCAAAAGTGTTACCGTGGCAACGCTAGTTGCCAAAAAGCAAAAAAATAAGGCGAAAATTCGGACGCTTAATGCTCGGCCGAACTTTATCGTAGAGACATCGTTCAAATTTTCAAACACTCGCCCCGATTGGCACTAACGGACCATAAAACCTCATCATGCTAATTATTACGGTTCTTGCGATATTTAACTTTCAATTAAAAAAAAAAATCCTTTTTATTTTGGACGCTTGTTGCTAGGCAACGGTTTATCGTACAGACATCATTACAAGATTAAAAAACCCGGGACGCTTTGTACTGCAACATATTTTAGTCTCATCATTTCTAGCTATTACGGTTTTTGAGATATTAAACTTTGCTCATATTGATGCTAACGGAACTTTGGACGCTAATTGCTCGGCAACGCAACATCGTAGAGACTTTGATTCAACGTTAAAAGACTCGGGTTGATGTGGACTACAACATACTGAGGTCTCATTACGCTGTCCTTTACAGCTTTTGAGATATTGAAGCCAAATTGGCCCATTCTATCCTATGGGGCATGTTACCATGGCAACAAAAACCAATGCATTTGTATGGGAGAGCATGTGAATAAACCATCTGTTAATGCTGCCCGGACCGGAACGTGCACCCATGCATGGCATACATCGTTGGATGCGTCTGCATCGTGCCTCGATGGGCATTACTTTTCTCAGTAATAGGGGTTACCGTGGCAACGCTAGATGCCAAAAAGCAAAAAAAAGGCGAAAATTCGGACGCTTATTGCTCGGCCGAACTTTATCGTAGAGACATCGTTCAAACGTTCAAACACTCGGCCCGATTGGCCCTAACGGACCGTACAACCTCATCCTGCTAATTATTACGGTTCGTGCGATATTTAACTTTCAATAAAATAAAATGGACGCTTGTTGCTAGACAACGGTTTATCGTACAGACATCATTATGAAATTGACAAACCCGGGACGCGTTGAACTACAACATATTTTAGTCTCATCATGCTAGCTATTACCGTCTTTGAGATATTCAACTATACTCATTTTGATGCTAACGGAAGTTTGGACGCTTGTTGCTCGGCAACGCGGTATCGTAGAGACTTTGATCCAACGTTAAAAGACTCGGGACGATGTGGACGACGACATACTGAGGTCTCATTACGCTGTTGTTTACAGCTACAGAGATATTGAAGACAAATTGTCCCATTCTATCCTATGGGGCTTGTTACCATGGCAACAAAAACCTATGCATTTGCATGGGAGAGAATATTAATAAATAATCTGTTAATGCTGGTACCGGATCCTCAGAAAAAATATTTGAGAGAGGAAGATTTTTTTTTCATTATGGACTTCAAGAAAAAAGTCAAAATATAGTGAATAAAGTCGAAATTTCGCCTTTATTCTCAACATTTCCAATTTATTCATGAAATTTTGACTTTTTTTTCACAACAGTTCGACTTTTTTTTCTCGCTGGTCTGTGTCTCTCTGCAGGTCTCTGCAGGTCCAGGTCTCTGCAGGTCCAGGTCTCTGCAGGTCCAGGTCTCTGCAGGTCCAGGTCTCTGCAGGTCCAGGTCTCTGCAGGTCCCGGTCTCTGCAGGTCCAGGTCTCTTCAGGTCCCGGTCTCTGCAGGTCCAGGTCTCTGCAGGTCTCTGCAGGTCTCTGCAGGTCCAGGTCTCTACAGGTCTCTGATGGTCTCTGTTTCTCTGCAGGTCTCCAGGTCCAGGTCTCTGCAGGTCTCTGCAGGTCCAGGTCTCTGCAGGTCTCTGCAGGTCCAGGTCTCTGCAGGTCCAGGTCTCTGCAGGTCCAGGTCTCTGCAGGTCTCTGATGGTCTCTGTTTCTCTGCAGGTCTCCAGGTCCAGGACTGCCCCCCTTCTGGGGGTCTAAGGGGGTCCCAGAGACCTGAACCAGCAACCAACGGATCCTGCAGATCCGGGACCAGCGAGGACCAGATGTAGCCCCGCCCCCTAAAGATGTAGCCCCTCCCCCTCCAGCAGTAGCCCCGCCCCTCCATCCGTAGCCCCGCCCCCTCATGCTGTAGCCCCTCCCCCTCCATCAGTAACCCCGCCCCTCCATCAGTAGCTCCGCCCCCTCCACATGTAGCCCCGCCCCCTCCATCAGGATGATGAAAACAGTTTTCTAAGATATTTTCAGATCAAAGTTGTTGTTGTTGATAATGTCGAAGGTGGAATATGGTGTTGTTTACTTGTGTGTGTGTGTACATATAAATATATATGTATGTGTGTATATATGTGTGTATATAAATATATATGTGTGTATATTTATCCTGGATTCCGGTCCTGGACCAGCTCAGATCTCCTCATGGTTAATAAGAGTTAAAAAGGTTTAATCAGATTTATTAAATAAAGTAAAGAATATTTATCTGATTTAAAAAGCAGGAATCTGAGAAAAAGGGGCGGAGCTCGACTCGGCTCTTTTTATATTGTTTCATTATTTCTGGCAGCGTAAAGAGATGACGACGTTTAGATGTTAAATCAACCGTTCGTGTTTTTCTATAATAAAACCTTGTGATTGTTGAAACTGAACAGATTCAGTCTTTTCTGTTAGACCGGTCCCGGGACCGGTCTAGTTCCTGGTTGGATCCTATAGAAGGTGGTGAGGATGGTGGTGGTAGGTGTGGGCCCCTATAGAAGGTGGTGAGGATGGTGGTGGTAGGTGTGGGCCCCTATAGAAGGTGGTGAGGATGGTGGTGGTAGGTGTGGGCCCCTATAGAAGGTGGTGAGGATGGTGGTGGTAGGTGTGGGCCCCTATAGAAGGTGGTGAGGATGGTGGTGGTAGGTGTGGGCCCCTATAGAAGGTGGTGAGGATGGTGGTGGTAGGTGTGGGCCCCTATAGAAGGTGGTGAGGATGGTGGTGGTAGGTGTGGGCCCCTATAGAAGGTGGTGGTAGGTGTGGGCCCCTATAGAAGGTGGTGAGGATGGTGGTGGTAGGTGTGGGCCCCTATAGAAGGTGGTGAGGATGGTGGTGGTAGGTGTGGGCCCCTATAGAAGGTGGTGAGGATGGTGGTGGTAGGTGTGGGCCCCTATAGAAGGTGGTGAGGATGGTGGTGGTAGGTGTGGGCCCCTATAGAAGGTGGTGAGGATGGTGGTGGTAGGTGTGGGCCCCTATAGAAGGTGGTGGTAGGTGTGGGCCCCTATAGAAGGTGGTGAGGATGGTGGTGGTAGGTGTGGGCCCCTATAGAAGGTAGTGAGGATGGTGGTGGTAGGTGTGGGCCCCTATAGAAGGTGGTGAGGATGGTGGTGGTAGGTGTGGGCCCCTATAGAAGGTGGTGGTAGGTGTGGGCCCCTATATAAGGTGGTGAGGATGGTGGTGGTAGGTGTGGGCCCCTATAGAAGGTGGTGAGGATGGTGGTGGTAGGTGTGGGCCCCTATAGAAGGTGGTGGTAGGTGTGGGCCCCTATAGAAGGTGGTGAGGATGGTGGTGGTAGGTGTGGGCCCCTATAGAAGGTGGTGAGGATGGTGGTGGTAGGTGTGGGCCCCTATAGAAGGTGGTGGTAGGTGTGGGCCCCTATATAAGGTGGTGAGGATGGTGGTGGTAGGTGTGGGCCCCTATAGAAGGTGGTGAGGATGGTGGTGGTAGGTGTGGGCCCCTATAGAAGGTGGTGAGGATGGTGGTGGTAGGTGTGGGCCCCTATAGAAGGTGGTGAGGATGGTGGTGGTAGGTGTGGGCCCCTATAGAAGGTGGTGGTAGGTGTGGGCCCCTATAGAAGGTGGTGAGGATGGTGGTGGTAGGTGTGGGCCCCTATAGAAGGTGGTGAGGATGGTGGTGGTAGGTGTGGGCCCCTATAGATGGTGGTGGTAGGTGTGGGCCCCTATAGTGCCTACATGTGCCACTTTAGGCAGATAAGATGTAACATTTTCATCTTTGTTGTTACAGAAATGAAACTTCTTCTGCTCAGATTGTTTTATTCAGACCTTTGGCAGCAGATCAATACCCAGCAGTAAACATGTTACATTTTGATGTTTGCCAAGTACATGCAACATTAAAGGTTATTTACATTTATCTAAACATGTTTTGCAAGAAATATGTACATATTTTTTTTCTTTTGTTGGTACGACAATACTGGACCAGATCAACTTATCCCCAAATTTAGGATATGTGTCACAATAGGTAGGTTCTTTTCAATCCCCAATAGACCACAGAAGCAGGTGGAAGGTTACGACACTTTATTCAATAGTAAACAACAAGTAATATATTTTCGGCTCACTGGAGTAAAAGAAATCTGGGGGTTAAGATCTGCCACCAATAATAATATTAAAATCAACAACGGGAGGAGAGGGCTCAAATTAAATAGCTTGGCCACCGGAATTAGACCGAGACCTGGATACACGACTGCACTGCAAGAAAGCAATCTCAGAACCAAAGGATCACAGCAAGGGTCAAGGCATCCACCAATGGTAACTCAACAAAAGCAGGATTTGGGGTTAGCGAGGTAACTTCAGGTTTAACCCTGGGTTTTCAGGACTACGACGGTGGTTCACTTCTTACCGGGGTACATCGCCATGGTAACTTATGCTGAACCGCTAACCTGCTCCGGAGCAGGTTATGTTCGAGATACAGATCGCCGGGTGTAAAAGCACCGCCCACTGACCAATCAGCTCTCTTGGAAAATGAATCCAGTGGAGCTCGGTGCGCGGATCGTGAGAGGATCCCTCCGAAGAGAACGCGTATTCAGGGACCGCCAAAACCCCTTTGCTTTCCCTGATGAGTACCTGTATGAACGATCCAGAAAAAAAGGAAAAAAGAGGTGGAGGAGAAAATAAAAAATAAATCAATCAATGAATAAATAAAAAAAATCATCACCCAAAATCCGATGTACAGTCAATCCAAAACTAATACCAAATAAATAAATAAATCAAGAAGAAATCAAAAAGTAGATGCATTTGTAAGGGGATAGCAAAAAAGGGATTTTCAATTTCGTCCCTCGAACATTCTGAGAAGTCACTTTAAAATACTAAATACCCCCCTCCTGAAAAAATAAAAAATTAAATAAAATAAATAAAAAAACCCAATTCTTTGGTACAGCATCAGCACAAGTTATCGGTCAACAACAATAGTTATAGAACCAATATATACAGGACTGTCTCAGAAAATTAGAATATTGTGATTTTCTGTAATGCAAACACAAAAACAAAAACATGTCATACATTCTGGATTCATTACAAATCAACTGAAATATTGCAAGCCTTTTATTATTTTAATATTGCTGATCATGGTTTACAGTTTAAGATTAAGATTCCCAGAATATTCAAATATATGTTTATATCCCTATGAACTTACGCATTTATACAGTCAGCGATCTTTTGCCAGCTGTCTTTCCTGCATTTTGCAGCTGCAACTGTGTTGCTTTTTGCCTGTATTATATGCCTATACTCATCATATTTCCGTAAAATTATTGTTTGCTCTTCACTACTGAAATAAGCGGCTCTGACAGCGGACTTCTCCATGCTTGTGATTGGTCATGCGCTGAAAACACCGCCCCTTTTATG
>NC_084607.1:992500-1105000 GCF_033807715.1 Cololabis saira
GGTTTCCAACTCAGTCTGTCGTCTACTGTAACCCCAAGAAATTTGTTTTCATGCACGCTTTCAATTTCAATCCCATCTATTTCTATTTGCACCTTTGTGTTTACTGTGCATTTGCCAAATAACATAAACTTGGTCTTACTTACATTTAATGATCATTTATTCCAGTCAAACCATATTTTTAGTTTTTTCATTTCCTTGTTTATAACTGTTTCCACTTGTTTAATGTTTTCACCTGAATAAAAAATATTGGTGTCATCCGCGAAATTGACCAATTTTAACCACCTAGATACTTTACAAATGTCATTAATATACAGGATAAACAATTTGGGGCCCAATACTGACCCCTGTGGGACACCACAAACAATGTCCAAAAATCCAGAGCAGTGATTACCCAACTTTACAAACTGTTGCCGTCCTTTCAAATAACTTTTTACCCAGTCTAATACCAGCCCCCTTATCCCATATTTTTCCAGTTTATTGAATAGTATGTTATGGTTAATTGTATCAAATGCTTTTTTGAGATCAATGAATACTCCTATTGCATGTTTTTTTTGCATCTGTGATTCCCTCGATTGATTCCATTATTGGCTGTGATGTTGATCTGTTAACCCTGAACCCATACTGGCTCTCCGAAAATAATTTGTGTTTTTCCAAAAATGCCATTCTATTGTTAAAAAGCTTTTCCAATATTTTTGAGAGTTGTGGCAGTATTGAGACAGGTCTGTAGTTTGTAAAGTTGTGTTTGCTCCCAGTTTTGTATCCCACGATACTCCACCACAAAACTTCTGGGTTGGATGTGCTCATTTGTAAATACACTTCTCCCTGACAAAAAAAAGACATTAACATTAGTTCCACTATGTGTTACTGTAATATACAATCTAAAATAAGCTGTAATAATGATGACAGCTCGAGTTTGGCATTCATGTTAAGCTTAACCATATTTCAAGGTCAGATATCCCCTCTCAGGCTTTCCTTTCCAGTGTTTCTCAACCCTGGTCCCCGTGGGCCCCTGTCCTGCATGTTTTAGATGTTTCCTGCTTCAGCACACCGTGATACAAGTACCTGTGTCATCAACAGAGTTGTGCAGACCTTGGTGACAAGCTAATGAGGACCTTTAATTAGAATCAGGTGTGTTGGTGCAAGGAAACATCTAAAACATGCAGGACAGGGGCCCACGAGGACCAGGATTGAGAAACACTGCTTTAAACTTCAGTAAAACTAAGACTGCGTTTATATTAAAACGGAGCCGCATATCAGTGGATAACTGGCACGTAAAGGCTGATTTATGGTTCCGCCATACACCGACGCGCACCGTACAGTGCGCGTTGACGCGCACCCTACGCTCCCGTACATTCATAATAACATATAATAATGAATTATAATACCCTGCTTCTGCAACCAGCCAATTAGCGTGGTCCTCTCTGCTAGTCACGGCTGAGCGGGTCATTGATGTTCGGTTACAGGGATTACAGTAAAATACTGTTTTACATTTCAGGCCCGATTCCAAGCCCACATAATTTAAAAGCCACGTTTCATGTGCACCTTAACGAGCCAATTTGACCAAAAAGATGAGCAGTTACGGTCGATGTTTAAGGTCGTCAACACGGTAGAAGAGAAGAAAAATGGAAAGCAAGACGTGTAAAAGCAGCAAATCTACAATAAAATAACTTAAAACCCAGTGAATAAGCTTCAAACATGTATTAAAACCTACCTCTCCGTGTGCGTCTTTGCAGGTGGGAGGAATCATCTCGTCGAGAGCAGACACTTCCGGCTGCAGCCAATCACTGAGCAGAACCAGCCAGATTGATTTTGAAAGCAGACAATCACTGAGCAGAACGTCCCAAGAAGCCCTCAGCCAATGAATGGTGGCGATTCTGTGTATCAACGGCGGGAAAATGTGTGTAATTCCAAATCGCGCCAAAAAAACCTGTGTGTATGACTTTGTGTATCACACACAAAAAAGTCAGATTTCCGCACTTGTGGGGACATGTCTAGAAAAAGCGGGAGCAGGTAAATCGCGGCTTCCTGGATGCTTCTACATTGCTTGAATTATGGGGACACAGGGGGTGTCCTCATAATCCTATGGTGTCCTTCCTGTGAGTGCCCAGTCCGATAAAATGTCCGCATAAACCGCAAAACCAACGCATACACACACACTTATACACACACATACACAAACAAACACACACACACACACACACACATACACACACATACACACACATACACACACACACACACACACACACACACACACACACACACACACACACACACACACACACACACACACACACACACACACACACACACACACACACACACATAGCCACACAGACATATACATACACACACACACACATACACGCACACACACACATATCCATATACACCGGCTTGTTCACCTGCATGCTTGCTCTGTAGTTTTTGGGGTCAGTTAGCGGTAGCTTAGCTCAGATTGTGATCAGATCTCCAGATTTGGGTCGATTGCTGCTCGTGTTTTGGTCGGTTCCGTGACATTTTCGTGTTTCGTTTGTGGTTTTTGTTGCAGATTTCCAGTGTTCGACGTGTGCCTCTGTGTGTTCTTGCTTCCTGGATTGGCAGTGGATTTCACCCACCTCCTGCCAAAAAAAAACCTCACTGGGTTTGTATGTGTATGTGTGTGTATGCGTATGTATGTATATGTATATATACAGATATATATGTATATATATTAAATATAGTAATGCACATACATATGCCTTAGGTTTTTACTGGCATGGTATCAACCATTAATATGTCTGCAGACTAGGTAAAAAATAAAAATAAAAAAAATAAAAAGAGGCTCAAGACCCATCTTTTTAATCAGGCTTTTAACTGACTGATTTAAATTTAAAATGTAAATATAAATGTACTTTTTTTCTATAGCCCTTTACAGCCACCTCTAGGTGCCAAAGTGCTTTACAGAATAAAATGTACAGAAATACAACATACATACATACATACATACATACATACATACGTAAGACAGAGCAAAAAATAAAGAGAGTAAAGAGTGTCACCACACTACTGGGTGTTAAAAGCCATTCTAAATAAATAGGTTTTAAACCTGATTTAAAAATCTTTATAATTAACTCTTTATAATTTTCTATTCTCACCCCTAGTTTTATTTGATCTCACTACTCTGTTTTATACCAATCTTTAGTTTAGTTTATCCTGTTTTATTATCTCATTGTTTTATCTCAATGTTATATTTAAATGTTTTAGTCGTTATTTATGGTCTATTTTATACATTCTATTGTTTTATTCTCTCAGTTTTTAATGTTTTGCTTTCTAGACCTACTTTAAGGATTTTATGTTATACTTTTATACTTTTTTTAGTGTGTAATTTATTAGTTACCGTACTATCTTATCCTGCTTTCTTTTAGCTTTTAGCGGGGCATTAATACGTTTAATGTTTGTGTATTGTTTTATGCATGAAAAGCGCTTTACAAATAAAGTTTGATTTGTTTTGATTTGAACGTTTTCATTATTATCCCTTTCATACATGAATTATTTAAAAAAAAAACAGTCCAGTAATGTTTTTGAACACATTTATTTACTTCTAATGACATACAAAGCAATTTTCATTTTTCATTTTTCTCATCTTGACATTTCTTTCATATCGATTTCAGGCGTTTAAATGCACAAAAAAAAACAACTTTGCAGTTTTGTTCAATGCAAAACCCAGAATGCATAAAGGTAAAGACATGTTGCAACTAAAGCTGGGCATACACTGTGCGATATTTTAAATCATATGAGACTGCCCCATCTCACACTGCATGACTAGATCGCTGAGTTCAAAAGTTCACACCCCACGATTTATGTTCTCACACTGTACGAGCCGATGCTCTGATGCTCCGTCTGCTCACACTATACAATCATAATCCTCCCGTCGGACCTCTGTTACTGGAACTCGAGGCTGGTTCTGGGGCAGGGGGGGGCTGTGTCCACCCAGACGTGCGTCCTGCCCACCTGATCAAAGGTTATGGGGATCCTTTATTTTTTTATATATATATAATAAAAATCCCGAAATATCTGTACCGTTTCTGATCGGGTGGGCACTGCGCATCATTTTTAAACACAACAATGAACGCATACCGCAAAAGTTGTGTCTCGGTGGAGGGACCCGGCGTCCCAGCAAAATGAGAAACAGAGAAGAGAAGTGTTCTGAACAGCACAGAGCGCGCACTGAAGGCTGATTTATGGTTCCACGTTACACCAACGCAGAGCCTACGCCGTATGCATATGGTTGGGCAGACGTGGGAAATGCCGTCTTTTTTCTGCTATCAAAACATGATTTGTAATGTGAATTTGCAACACTTTAAACTACAAATAATCGTTTTTGACGTGACATCAGAGATTGGACATGCTCTCTGCGAAAGGATGAGTCCAATCGGGTCGTAGCTGCTTCAACTGTGCGATTCCTTCACGAGGAGCGAACAGGATTTCAAACACGCTTGATTTTCTTGCGACCTCACGATTCGTGATCGGGAGCTCGTCGTGAGGTGTTAATCTCTCGTCGTTACCCCACGTACACTGCACGAGGCACGACCAGCGATTGGGTCAAAATCGGGCCCGATCAAAAAAAAGTTGCACGACTGGAAAATCACTTCAAAACAAGCCGATAATCGCACAGTGTCTGCCCGGCTTAAACCATCTAAATCATCCTGCAGCCTGAAAGGGTTTTACCGTATCGACCCGAATATAAGATGACCCTGATTATAAGACAACACTCTTTTTCAAGACTCAAGTTTGAAAAAAGACTTTTTGAACACCAAATTCAATTTTTATACAGAAAATAATGCCAGTACATCTGGAAACAAATGATTATAACAATATATTGGAGAGAAAAAGCATGTTATTTAGCCTCATTCAAATCACCATCTTGAAGTTTGCATCATAACATCTCCTCAGCTGCCGGTTATCCTGCCGATCTTCCACCCACTTTTCTCCAGATTGGAGAAACTATGTTTCTCCATTTTCTGTTATTAGGGCCAAAGCACCAGCAAGGCTTGTGCAAAGCCATATTGAAGGATTATTATTATTAGGACCCGAGCACTTACAGTGCGAAGGCCCTAATTTATCTGTAGGAAATGTTATCCTCGTTTTTGTTTTTTCCTCGTTTTTATTTTTCCGATGAAATGAGGGCCTTTATTCCCCCTAAACGTGCCCCAAAAGTCACCAAATTCTGGACGCAAGCCAGGCCTGGTGATAAATGTGATATTTAATGGTTTGCATTAATGGGCGTGGCCTAACGGCTCAACAGCGCCCCCTAGAAAACTTTGTGCCTCAATCCCCACAATACGGTTTGACGTACATGCACGAAAATCGGTACACACCTGTATCATGTCACAACTTAAAGAAAAGTCTCTTGGCGCCATGGCCCAAACCCAACAGGAAGTCGGCCATTTTCAATTAATCGTGTCATTTTGGCGCAATTTATGCCATTTTCACATGTCGTACTTTAACAAACTCCTCCTAGCAGGATCGTCCGTTCAACATAAAACTCGCTCAGGAGACACAAAAGACGTTAACGATGAAAAGTTATCAAAATCGTGAGTGTTCGTGAAATGGCGTGGTCGTGGCGCCGCGTCAAACTTCAACGTTAAACAGGAAGTGATACTAGTATCTGATTGGTCGATATCTGATAGTTCCTACTTTCTGCCATAACTTTTGAATGGTTTGACATAAAGAGTCATGGTGGAGTCAAGGACTTAGTTTTGAGTCCTTGACCTTTGGTGGTGAAAATTGCACGCGCGAGGGCCCGTTCATTGCTGCTTGCAGCTTTAATCTTTTCTCTTATTTTTTTCTCTTTTCTTACCGCTGTTTTTATTTTTCTTCCTTGTGACAGGGGTTCACTTTGTACGGAAGAGTATTAGGGCCAGGCAGGAGAAAAATAAAAATTATATTTTAGAGGAGGAAGATTTTGTTTTCATTATGCAAAAAGTCGAAATTGTTGAGAAAAAAGGCAAAATTTCGACTTTATTCATGAAATTTCGACTTTATTTTTGAAATTGTATTTCAACCTTAATCTCGACATTTCGACTTTTTTCTCGACATTTCAACTTTTAGTGGACAATAAAAATTAAATCTTCCTCCTCTCAAATATTTTTTCTCCTGCATGTGTAACAGTTGTTCACTTCAGCTTCCTTTCGTCTGCGTTGTGTTAGTAAGGGACCGACACTCCTTGGATTTTTCACCTGACATTTATTGCCTGCATACAGCGTGAGAATTCACTGGTCAGTCATAAGCACGTGCGCGCACACACACGAGGCGCAGCCCGTGAACTCAATCCTCTCATTCTGGTCCAATGTATTAATAAATTAAAATAAATGTGTACACAACAAAAATATATACCTGCATACAGCGTGAGAATTCACTGGTCAGTCATAAGCACGTGCGCGCACACACACGAGGCGCAGCCCTACAGAGAAGTTAGAAAAGTTAGCTCAGCTTTAGAAGCTAAGGAAGCTAACTACGATATAAAACCAATTTGTTGCACCAAGTACAGTACAATGCAGTCGCCACTTTCTGTAATGTAGACAAACATAATATCATGACAGTTGTATTCCTGAATTATGTGATTATGACAGAGTTAACGTAACACAGTGCTTTGTGTACCCTACCGTGAACTCAATCCTCTCATTCTGGTACTGCGTCAACGTCACAGCCAGTATTTATAGATGGAGGAAAATCACGCCAACTAATGAACTCTCACGATAATGGTACTATCTAAAAAGTAATAGGTGGCAAGTGGAGTCAACAACAAAACTCTGTTACATTCCCCCCTGCTGAACTCCACTTGCACACGCCACTATCCAGAAAAAAAAAATCAAAAGAAAGAAAAACAAAATAAATACATGCCGAGCAGGTACATCAGGTATGAAACATGAGCACAAATCAGAACATGACAACAATGTAAAAAAAAAACAGTAAAAACACTATCATATTGACATAAAAAAAAATGACAGAGGAAACCATCTATGTGAAGTCACACGTAATCCAGTCAGGAGACTATTCTCTAAAAAAGAATTAGGGGAGAAAGAGGCCGGCCAAACCCCTTTTTACCACCACAGGTAAACATGCCTGTTACATGTCCAATACACAATGTGACCACATAATCCCTCATCAGGAATCAAAACCCAGGGATCCAAGTTTATAAAAACAAACAAACTTCCCCCTATTGACACTGCACGTGGGCCAAGACCCAGCCAAAAAAAAAAAACGAAGCAGAAAAGAAAAAAAAAAATCTTACATCTCAATAAACTTGCAACATCTGTTATACATTTAACAGCATACCAAATACCAAGAAAGGTATAAACTCTCATATCACATAACAAAAAAAATAAACAACGAGGGAAAAAAAAAACACAACTGAGGAACCAGGTAGACCGTGGGTTACCCTATCAATTAAAACGTTGCAATCCTCTGGTCCATTATTGCAATAAGTCTAGTTACAGGCCTAAGCAGCCTCCCTGCCCTAGACCTGATACTGTGTGCTGGTCCCACTAGCGGAACCGGCGCAGCCGCATCGCGTGGTGCGGAACTGCGGTCATGTGACCCAGCAACATCAGCCACAGCAGTGCCAGATCTGTCACACTGATCAGATACCACACTACCTAACTCACCATCTGGCTGCTGGGGATCCTGAGATTGAGATGCAACCGACGCAGGTGAAGGGAGTGGACCGCCCCAACTGCCAGGTAGGCTGGAGCCACCAGTTTGTGGCTGAACTGGAGCTAAATCAAGAGGTGTAGCCTGCCGGGCATCCTGAGACTGGCTGTCAGTCTCTACACTCAGGTCAACAGACCCCTCGGAGGGCAACTGAGAAACCCAGACTTTGGTTCTATACTCAGCTGCATCCGTCGACATGTCATCATCCATGACAGCACCATCCTGCTGCTCAGAGGTAGAGGAGGCCGGCGAGGCCCGCCCATCTCCACAGAAAGAGTCCGGGTGTGGCAGAAAGGTGAGGGGTGTTATCAGATTGCGATGGACCACTTTCACTACACCAGAAGAGCCATGCTGGATTTTGAAGGTGTGACTGTCCGCATTTACCCCAATTACCAGGTAAATGGCATCCTCCCAACGGTCAGCAAGCTTGCGTTTACCACGCTCTCCCTTGTTGGCCAACAATACATGATCCCCGACTTCAACTGGAGCCCCCCTGACCTTGCGATTGTACAGTTCAGTGTGTCTTTTCAACTGTTTGGAAGCCGAGGCTCGAGCAATCCCCATAGCTTCCTTCAGACTCTGTCTCAGCGAATGAACATAATCATCATAGCTCACAACCTCAGGGATGTTCAGAACAGAGCCAAAAGCCAGGTCAACGGGCAGCCTCGGTATCCTCCCAAACATCAGGAGGAACGGTGCATACCCAGTAGTTTCGTGAATGGTGCAGTTGTAAGCAAATGTGAGAGATTTCAGCGCCTGGGGCCATCGGTGCTTCGCTCTTGTGGGCAGCGCCCGAATCATGTTACCCAGCGTTCTGTTCATTCTCTCACATGAGCCATTGCCCATCGGGTGATATGGCGTTGTATGAGATTTTTGAATGCCAACAATCCTCAATAGGTCGGCAATGAGGGCGCTTTCGAAATTAGCCCCCCTATCTGAGTGAATGCGCTTCGGAAACCCATAAACACAAAAAAAGTTATGCCACAACTGGTGGGCCACAGCTTTGGCTGATTGGTTTGGACAAAGGAAAGCATTCGCCATCTTCGTGAAGTGGTCGGTGACAACTAGAACGTCCATCGATCGGTTCTTAGAATCTTCTGCACACCAGAAGTCTATACACACCAGTTCAAGAGGTTCTGTTGTCACAATGTTCTCGAGCGGTGCTCTTGCCTCTGGTTCGGGGGTTTTGCTCAGCACACAACGCTTACAGCTCTTCACATGCTTCCTCACATCCCTCTCCAGGCCTGCCCAGTAAAACCGCTGCCTAGCAAGGTACAAGGTCCGTTGCTGGCCCTGGTGACCTGCCTCATCGTGGACCCCTTCCAGCACGACTGCTTTCAGTGAAGCAGGTACTACATACAGGTAAGATTTAGTCTTCGTAACAGGGCTCTTTGAGACGCGATAAAGCACGCCCTTCTGCATGACTAGCTTATCCCAACTCTTCAGCAAATGGAGTACATGAGCTGGTTCTAGGGCACGCTCTCTCCTAGATGGTCGTCGTCCCCTTTCCACAAAGGAGATCACCCTACTTAACACCATGTCAGCCCTCTGCTTATCCATCAGCTGATCATGGGAGAGCGCTTCAGTTTCAACCTGTTCCACTGGCAACACGGTTTGTGGGAACTGTGGCAACAACAATGCATGGGGGGTCGCCACACCGTCCTGCAACTTGTGTGACCCAAGAACGGCTGCCACTTCCAGACTACACAAAGCCCCAGGCCGGACAACAGCAGTAGCATACTGACAGGCGACCGAAGGCCCAGCAACAGAGTTCTTCTCAAATGGGTGAGTAGACCAGCGAAACACGTCCTGCACCTGATCTGTGCAAACAGCACCAGCCTCAGCCAACAGAGTCTCATATGCCACTCTTGTCAAGCGATGGAGTGCGCTTGGATGCACAAAGGGCTCCCTGCTCAGAGCGTCTGCGACAATGTTTTTGGGGCCTGGGATGTATCTAATATCAAACTGATACGGCGCTAGCTTGGCGACCCATCTCTGTTCGCACGCATCCAATTTAGCTTTGGACAGGATATAAGTCAACGGATTGTTATCCGTCCATACCGTGAACGGGTGTCCCCTCAGCCAATGATGGAACTTGTCACAGACAGCCCATTTCATGGCGAAAAACTCTAGCCTGTGCGCAGGGTACCTTGACTGTGCAAAGGAGAGCGACTTGCTAGCGAAAGCAATTGGCCTCGCTACTGTGCCTCCTTCTGGTACCTGCGACAAGACCGCACCAAGGCCATTGCTGGAAGCATCCACCGAGAGAAGAAAAGGTTCCCCAAAATTTGGGTGGGCTAGAACAACCTGATCCAGCAAAGCCTGCTTCAGCAGGAGAAAGGCCTGTCTGCACTCTTCCGTCCAATCTGCAACCACCAGCGTCCGCTGGGGCGGGCGACCATTTTTTCTCTTTCGGAAAGGGGCCTTGGGTCCAGCAGTGAGACCAAACAGCGGCTTGGCTATGGAGGAAAACCCCTCGATGAACTGCTGGTAGAAAACGACCATACCCAGAAAAGATCGTATCTTCCGCTGCGATGGGATCCCTGTCCCATCTTCCATAAGATCCGCCTCAGTTAAGGCAGCAATGGCACGCACCTTTTCGGGGTCCGTAGCGATACCCTCTGCACTCACAATATGGCCGAGAAACCTCACCGACCTCCGCATGAAATGGCATTTCTTGGGTGCCAACTTCAAATTGTGGGCCTGAAGACGTTCGAAGACCATTTCGAGACGTTCCAATGCCACATCCTCAGTGGGAGCGAATACAAGGACATCGTCCAAGTAGCAAAGGAGACTAAGGAAATTCTGGTCCCCAAAGATGGACAACATCATCCGCATGAAGGTTGCGGGGCTGTTGCATAAACCCTGCGGCAAGCGGTTGTATTCGTACAACCCAAAGGGCGATGTAAAAGCCGTATACCTCTTGTCATCCTCATGAACCTCAACGTTGTAGTACCCAGACGTGAGGTCCATGGTCGAAAAGAACGTGTTGCCACCCAACGCTGCAAGGGCATCGGCCTGATGGGGTAACGGATGAGCGTCCTTGATGGTGCGTGCATTGATCCATCGGAAATCCGTGCAGAGTCTCAAGTCCCCTGACTTTTTCCAAACAAGGACCAAGGGCGAAGCGAAGTCGCTACTGGACTTTCTTATGATCTCGCGTTCTTCCATCTCGTCAAGCGTTTGTCTGAGCTTTTCGTATTGGTTGGGTGCAATACGCCGGTACGGCAACCGAAAGGGCCTCTCATCACTGAGCCGTATCCGGTGAACACAGCCTGTAGCTTTTCCACAGTCTAACTTGTGTCTGGAAAAAATCGACTCATACTGCGCTATCAGCTGAACAAGCTTCTCCCTGCAAGCAGAGGACACGGTACAAGAATCTATATCAATGTCACCCAACCCTAGGTCATGCAAAAGCGCAGTTGAACTGCCTGGAGGTCCAATGGGTCCTCCAACCCTATCATGGCCATCTGGGAGGCTTGAATCTTCAGACGTGAGATGGGAGTCATTCCCATTATCAGACACCACATCATCTGACCTTTGCACCTGTTGCTGGAAAACACATTGTGTAGCATCATACATAGCAGAGCTGTCAAAGTCCTCCAACTCTATGATGGGAAAGACGTCGGCAAGCTTTGCATTTCGTTTCAGTTTCACAGGCTTATCAGAAGGATTTATCACCTTGAGTGGCAGCCAACCATCACCACGGAGCAAAGCCACCGTCCTCCCGACCAACACAGACTGCGGACGCGACCTGGCAGTAGTAGGCTCCATGATGACAGCGCTGCCAACTGAAATGTTGTTGACAGTTTGAAGCCGGCCCCAAATCAAATGTTCACTCAGAGGATCAAGAGTCACAGCCTTTTTCAGTCTCAACGTTCCCACTTTGTCAGGGATGTCACCGCCTGACCACACCTCCACATTAGCCAACAAACTCAATAGCTTGTGTTGTTCATCCTTACTGTGCCCAGATGAAGGCACATGACCCAAAACATTCTTTGACACTTTCAGACGTCGAATCAGGTACTTCAGGAGGTTACTCCCTACAATGAGATCATCACTCTGCGTAGCAACTACCAGTGTCGGGACAATCACTGAGTAGCCGAACAGCTTTAGCTCCAGGTCACATACTCCCAGAGGCTTGGTTCGTGAACCTCCACACCCAATCAAAACCACATCTGTAGGTGCTAACGGTGGGCCCTTAATCGCTCCTTCCTGTGACAGTCGCTGCAAAACTGCAGAACTCAAACTACATGCCATCGAACCACTGTCAAGCATAGCAGTCACCACTGCTTTGTCACCAATCAGGACTTTAGTATGGAAGAGCTCATCATAAGGAGCAACTCTCTGCGTGTTCTGTAATATGACTTTGCTCTTCAGTTTCAGCTCCTCGCATACACTCTCATAAACAGACTCTAAATCTTCATCTGTTGTATTTGGGGGATTGACTATTGGTCCAACACCTGCCCCCCCAAAATGTTGGCCTGCTAGTTTCCCTGCTGCTGAGCGGCGGGTTGGTCGGCAGCACCAGCCGCTGGCTGAGGCATTACTGCCTTAGGACAATCAGTGAGCACATGGCCAGAAGCATAACAAAGGAAGCAGAGATGGTTGGCACGACAATGAAAACGAGTAGTGTGCCCCCTGTCCCCACACACTTCACATGGCAGTGAGGGCCGCACCCTGTTCCTGGGGCCCCCTTGCGGTGTGCGTTCTGGTCTGCCATAGTGCCGAGCCTGCTGTGGTCCCTGCTCCAGAATACGTTCCAACATGCTAAGGATGCGGTCTAAAGGCTCAGCAGTCTCCTGTAAGGGCTGGCCTGATGCTGGTCCTGTTTTAGGACCACTGGCGGGCTTACCAGCAGGTAACGAAGTATGGAGACCACAACCAACGTCCTGGCGCATCACAGTTACAGCCACGGTGCTCCTAGGCTGAGATGAATGTCTCTTATCACGCCTATGTTCAACCAGTTTCTCATGGACCTCTGCAGTAGTCCACTTCTGTAAAGGCTTGCACCTGAATAGTAGGGACAGTTCAGAGTCAGGGCAATGTCTAATAAACATTGTAGTGAGTTCACGTGATGGGTCATCCATCCTCTTATTCTGCCTTTTCAGACAGTCCTCAGTCACTTCCATAGCCTTGTTCAATCTGAGCCAGTACTCAAAAGAGTCTTCAGCAGAAAACGGTAGTGTGGAGTAAAAATCAGCCAACGGCATGATGGAGGAAACTGTGTCAGTAAAATGTTGCTTCAATATGTCAAAAATGGGATCTGGGCCCTCAGACAGAACAAGAAAGGGGTTGCTGCGTACGGCTACTCTAACCACCTCCCTCGCCTTCCCCATGAGTCTGTTCATGACCTCTTCCGCCTGCTCTTTTACAGGTATCGCCTGTCTCTTGAGATATGACAGGACTACTGACTCCCACTCATGCACTGTATAGGCATCTGTGCCATCCCCCTTGAAGCATACTGGCTCCCTTACTTCAGACTTCACCACCAGGTTCACAAGGGATGAATCTGCCCCCACTGATGTGTATGTCTTACCAGCGACATTAGCACTTGCCCCGTTACCAAACTTTGACTCTATGCAGGAAGCAATACTTTCCCCAATTGACATACCAATTTCTTTAGCTATGCCTGCAATAATGTGTACTGAAGCATTGGCATCATTCGTACTGGGTGAATCAAGCCCAACAGTTCCAACCCGCGGCGGTGTGGCAAGAGTGTCATCATCCACAGACACATCTTCAAGACCTGGCATAGGGGTGGATGTGAAAGGTACAGACTGTAACCGTGCTCTCCCCCTACCCACAGAAGTCACAGGAGCAAACCTTAATATGCCTCGTCCCCTCCCAACACCAGTACCCAACTCCATTTTAAGTATGAAATACTAAGAAAGTACTAGGCAAGGGAAGAGTAAAATAAAAAACTAGCGCGTATGGATGCGCAAAAAAAAATAATTGAAATGAAAAAATGTGTCAGTCAAAACCCTTGTTTTAAATAAAAACAACTCAGATGGAGCGATAGAAAACAGCAAATATATGCAAACAGTCACTGAAACCCCAAAATTATTGGACCCAAATAAAAACAGATAAAATCTGCACCTTCAGGAAAAAAAAAAGTAACTGGATTGATAAATCTCAAGGCACACAGCCTCTAAGTAAAAAAACAAAACAAAGACAAAATTAAATCCAATGTCTAAACACAGATACTGTTATCAAAACAAAAAAAAAAAATCTGACTGCTAAATTCACTCAATCTGATGGATATCTGGCTGAAATACCACCCCAAATAAGTTGTAAAACAAACAAAACAAAAATCAAATGGCGTTTCACCACCCACTTATGACAGAACCCATCAAAGTCCTCACCTCAATACATGGAGGAGAGAAGAGAAAAAAAGAAAAAAAAAAAAGTCCGTGACCAAATTCACCTCTCCCGTCACATAAATGATACAACAGCTCCACCTGTTGGTGAAGAAGACGACTGCACCTCAAAATAGTTCGGTGCGCCAGTGATTCAACAGAAGAAGACGCCAACCACGGTTGTTTTCTCCGGAGCGGGTGTTCACGCCCCCGACGTGAAGAGTCCTGGAGCACGGTCACGGCACCATTGTAACAGTTGTTCACTTCAGCTTCCTTTCGTCTGCGTTGTGTTAGTAAGGGACCGACACTCCTTGGATTTTTCACCTGACATTTATTGCCTGCATACAGCGTGAGAATTCACTGGTCAGTCATAAGCACGTGCGCGCACACACACGAGGCGCAGCCCGTGAACTCAATCCTCTCATTCTGGTCCAATGTATTAATAAATTAAAATAAATGTGTACACAACAAAAATATATACCTGCATACAGCGTGAGAATTCACTGGTCAGTCATAAGCACGTGCGCGCACACACACGAGGCGCAGCCCTACAGAGAAGTTAGAAAAGTTAGCTCAGCTTTAGAAGCTAAGGAAGCTAACTACGATATAAAACCAATTTGTTGCACCAAGTACAGTACAATGCAGTCGCCACTTTCTGTAATGTAGACAAACATAATATCATGACAGTTGTATTCCTGAATTATGTGATTATGACAGAGTTAACGTAACACAGTGCTTTGTGTACCCTACCGTGAACTCAATCCTCTCATTCTGGTACTGCGTCAACGTCACAGCCAGTATTTATAGATGGAGGAAAATCACGCCAACTAATGAACTCTCACGATAATGGTACTATCTAAAAAGTAATAGGTGGCAAGTGGAGTCAACAACAAAACTCTGTTACACATGGCCCTAATACTCTTCCGTAGCTTTGGCCTGGGGAGTTAAGTTCAGCATTTAAAGATATCTGGTGCCATCTAGCGTTGTGAATGGGTATAACGTCTAGACCCCGAATGGAAGACGACACCCACTTTTTCAGTCTGATTTCAATGTAAAAAACACCGTCTTATATTCGGGCCAATACGGTTCTGGGGTAACTGGCCTGAAACAAGGTCTCAGTTGTCACAGACATCCACCTTCAGGACGGGCCTGTAGCCGTCGGACATGGTGGCCCTGACAGTCACCCATTTCCCCCTGTAGGTCAGACCGGGCCCGTTAGATTTGCCCCGGACGAAGCCCTTCTCCCCGCCCTTGTACATCAGCTCATACAGATCCTTGTCGCAGGGCTTGTCCCCTTTGAACATCCCGACGGCGTACCAGTTGGAGTACAGGCTGAAGTCGTAGGGGACCGAGAACATGACGGCCATCTTGCTCCGGTGCTGTTTGCTGGGCTCCTGGACGAGGTCGTAGGTGAAGACGCCCACCGACCCGCGGAGCCCGAACGACTTGGCGAAGCGAGCGCTTCCGGCTTCGGACGGCTTGAGCGTCGGCGGCAGAGGAGCCTCGCTGCTGCCGCTGACCAGGTGGACGCTGGACAGAAGAGACACCAGAGACACAAGAGACAAAAGAAACACAAGAGACACCAGAGACACCAGAGACACGAGAAACCCAAGACATACAAGAGAGAGACAGAAGAGACACAAGAGACAAAAGAGACACCAGAGACACAAGAGAGACACAAGAGACACAAGAGACACAAGAGAGACACAAGAGACACAAGAGACACCAGAGAAACAACACAAGATACACTGTTACCGGAGAGTCCTCAGACCCCATACCTAACCAGTCTACAAAAAAAAAGATGTCAGAAAAAGAAGACCAGAGTAACCTGTGACCCAGAACAAGGAAGTCTTGATGACGTGCATTCGAACCGTGGAAGTTTCCTAAATCTAATCAGTCACATCATAATGCCTAAGCCTTAAAAAAAGCAATTATTAAGTCCTAAAAGCTCTTATTCTTACAGCAGTCTCAAAATCCAGCAATCTTGATTCTGAAAACTAACCGAGTTTATTCTCAGGCCTAAATGCAACACATGTATTCCTAAACCTACAAGTGCCTAATCTCTAGTGCCTAATCCTAGCTAAACAGCTTTCACTTCCTGAACACTAAAACACAAGACCTGCATCCAACTCCACACCTCCAGACCTGAACAAGTAAATCCTAGTCCTGGACCCATCGTAGTAGATCCTAGTCCCAAACCCATCGTAGTAGATCCTAGTACCAAACCCATCATAGGATCCATCGTAGTAGATCCTAGTCCCAAACCCATCGTAGTAGATCCTAGTCCCAAACCCATCGTAGTAGATCCTAGTCCCAAACCCATCGTAGTAGATCCTAGTCCCAAACCCATCGTAGTAGATCCTAGTCCCAAACCCATCGTAGTAGATCCTAGTCCCAAACCCATCGTAGTAGATCCTAGTCCCAAACACATCGTAGTAGATCCTAGTCCTGAACCCATCGTAGTAGATCCTAGTCCCAAACCCATCGTAGTAGATCCTAGTCCTGAACCCATCGTAGTAGATCCTAGTCCCAAACCCATCGTAGTAGATCCTAGTCCCAAACACATCGTAGTAGATCCTAGTCCTGAACCCATCGTAGGATCCATCGTAGTAGATCCTAGTCCCAAACCCATCGTAGTAGATCCTAGTTCCTAGTGTTTGTTATCCCCATGGAGGCAATTTGTTTTACTGGCAGTCTTTCTCTTACTTCTTGCTTTTATTTCATTAATTTAATTGATCTTTTTGAGGGTAGGCAAATAATAAGCTTGGCTTCAGCCTACAACCTTTTTCGGTCTAGATGTTATTTGTTTATTCGTATATTGGATACTTTTTTGTAATCTTTTATTTGAACAGTGTATTCGTTTTCTTGTTGTCATTTTTATTCTTTGTTTTTTATTTTTTTGTGTCATGACCGAAAATAAACTAAACTAAACTAAACTAGATCCTAGTCCCAAACCAAATAGATCCTAATGTTTCAATGTTACCAAGTTGATCTTCTTGCTTAAACCTCATCAAACATTAATTGCTTACATAGCATACCTTACAGGACTTAAATAAAAGGTTAAACCTAACTCTAACATATAGAACTTAATGCTTAAAGGTATTGTGACTTGTGTATTGTGATTTTTTGTGTTTTGTTGGGTGTCTTGACATCAATTACACCCAAAAAACAACGAACTTTTAACATTCAGTGTATTGTGTGCTTTCTGGGATTTTCCGCATAACTATGCAAAAACGGCGCACCTGGTTTGCTGGCGGGCCGTTACGTAACGGCCCGCTAAATCACCGCCCCCTCCACCCAGCTCCCTGCCTCCTCTCCTCTCCAGCGCACCATAAAGGCTGATTTATGGTTCCGCGTTACACCGACGCAGAGCCTACGGCGTAGGGTTACGCGGCGACGCGCACCATACGCTGAACCCTACGGCGTAGGCTCTGCGTCGATTTAACGCGGAACCATAAATCAGGCTTAACACGGAGCTGTTTAGAGCCTCTTTTGTTCTAATCACCGGAGGAAAACTGCTAAGAAGACCCGCGGCCACTGACTGGACTTAAGATAAGGGGACACTTTATTTACATGCCTTTATTTTTGTGATTGTTTGCTGTGGTTCGCCCTGCTGCTTTTCCGTGCATGCTTCGCCTGTCGCTCCCGGCTTAACTCTCCGACGCCGCTGTGAGCGTATGGCTGGGTTGGAGGAGGTTTGGAGGAGGAGCGGAGCAATGATTGACAGGAAAGGGGGAAAAGGAAGCGTTTTTCACGGCGCAAAAAAACACTGTCATAAAAAGCCAGGAATGGAGTACTAGAGTGAAGTTTTTCTTGTTACACTCTTTTAGACACATTTGAGGGATGTTGGCCAAGACTTTTAATAGTGTTAAAAGCATGTTAAAAATGATGTCACAATACCTTTAAACCCCACAAGGCAGATTATAAAGCCGAAACTTCATATCAATGTCTGAACTGAAGTGGAAGTTATAATAAGTATTGTTGAAACACATTGTTATTAGAGTTAAACTAACCTGTGATGCTGAACAGAGGAGAGGCCCCTGCTAAAGGGTTAAACTTTCTGACTTAACTTTGAGCAAGATGCATGCTGGGACTTACAGAGGGTTGGTCAGGGACCACTTGGAGCTCTTGTTCTGGATCTCCACCAAGCATTGGCGGTGTGAGACGCCCATGTGTGGAGCCTAGACAGGGACGAAGAGTTGGAGAAGCTCAAGTCCAAATCAATACTTACAGTTTCCTGAATAAAGTCACTGAGGAGCAGGAATCCCACAGAGAACAACTCATTATGACAAACCTGCAAAGTAAAGGCTGAATGATGGTTCTGCGTTAAACCAACGCCGTAGGGTAGGGGCTACGCGGGAGTCTCTCCGTAGCCTACGTGGTAGCCTGACCTGCTCCTCCCAAAAAATGTAACTACGACCCAACGCACACCGAGAAGGCTGTGATTGGTTGGCTTGGTAGCAACGCATTGACCGGGAAAGCCAAAAGCTAAACAAAGAATCAACTAGAGACGACGATAACAATAAAATTGTTGTAATTCAGCTTCATTGGAGGGCTTTCGGGCATGAATCGCCTTTTCTTTTCTCTGGAATAGAACGCAACCCCCTAGTGCTCTGGGGGGAGTATTGCACCGCGGCGAAATAGATTGACGGCAACGGCGTCACGGCAACGGCGTCACGGCAACGGCGTCACGGCAACGGCGTCACGGCAACGGCGTCACGGCAACGGCGTCACGGCAACGGCGTAGGCTCTGCATGGTTTAACGCAGAACCATAAATCAGGCTTAAGACTATTGACTGTGAGAATACAGAGATGTCTACGAAGAAAATGTGTGAAAATGTCAGAAAAAGAAGACCAGAATAACTTGTGACCCAGAACAAGGACGTCTTGATGGCGTGCATTCGAACCATGGAGTTTTCCTAAACCTAAGAAGTCACATCATAATGCCTAAGCCTTAAAAAACAATATTTCATTCCTAAAGGATCTTAATTCTTACAACAGTCTCAAAATCCAACAGTCTTGATTCTGTGAGCTAACCGAGTTTATTCTCAGGCCCAACACACTTATTCCTATACAGAGGTGCTGGTTCCAGAGGTCCTGGTTCCAGAGGTCCTGGTTCCAGAGGTCCTGGTTCCAGAGGTCCTGGTTCCAGAGGTCCTGGTTCCAGAGGTCCTGGTTCCAGAGGTCCTGGTTCCAGAGGTCCTGGTTCCAGAGGTCCTGGTTCCAGAGGTCCTGGTTCCAGAGGTCCTGGTTCCAGAGGTCCTGGTTTCAGAGGTCCTGGTTCCAGAGGTCCTGGTTCCAGAGGTTTTGGTTCCAGACCTGGTTCCAGAGGTCCTGGTCTGTCCAGATCCAGGCTTGTGGACCTGGGTCCTGCCTCCACATTCCTCCTGAGACTCTTCCAGACCTGCGTCCTGGTCCTGGTCCTTGTCTTGGTCTCAGACCTGGTCCTGGACTTGGCTGGAAACCCAAACCGGGGAAGAACTACTTACCGCTACGTACATCCTGGAAGAAAAGAACTGTAGGTCTTTGGTGGAGAAGATCTCAGGCTGGGACGGACGTTCCTGAGGAAAATCTGAACCTCGAACCTGCTCTCGTCCTTAAATCCCTGAATCATTGGTTCAGATGGGAAAAGGAAGGGCTGGTTGCAGCGCCATAACTGGACCAGACTGGTGGAAACAAACAAACAATCCATTAATGAACAGCTCAAGTTTTCATGGAAACCACCCAAAACCCACCCAAAAGTGTTTTTGCCTTGTTTGGTTACAAAACAAGGTTCAAGGTATCAATGCTCACTTTATTGTCATTCCAAAAGTCCAAATACAAGTAAATACGAGATTTTGTTGCCACTGGCTCAAAGCAAGCAATAAAAATGATTAAAACACAAAAAAAGCTAAACACTAAAAGATAAGGACACTAGGCTAAAAACTAAAACGCTGCTTACTCAAAAAAGCATAAGGATATACAGAGATTAAAGAGCTCGGTGCAGAACTGTAGATCATAGATTGTCGAGGGGAGACAGGGAACAGGGTTCGGTTCATTTAAAAGTCTTATTGAGTGTGGGAAAAACTGTCATGAAGCCTTGCTGTTCTGCACAGAAGAGTATTAGGGCCGGGCAGGAGAAAAATGAAAATAATATTTTAGATATTTTTTCATTATGCATTTCAAGAAAAAAGTCAAAATGTCGAGAAAAAAGTCGAAATTTCGTGAATAAAGTTGAAATGTCTCCTCTGGCTCATCAAATCCAGTAAGGAGAGCAACTGACAGCTAACTAACTAACTTACATCCTTAGAGTGGAACGTTAAGGGTACGTTTTTGAAGTTATGCAACTGCATATGTTGGATATGTGTTTCAAATTGTATTTTTCTTTACTTTTTTCTCAAAATTTCAACTTTGTGCACAATAAAAAAAATCTCCCCCTTGGAAATAATTGTGAGGTGAGGATCGTGTTGGTAGGTGTGGGCCCCTATAGAAGGTGGTGGTAGGTGTGGGCCCCTATAGAAGGTGGTGAGGATGGTGGTGGTAGGTGTGGGCCCCTATAGAAGGTGGTGGTAGGTGTGGGCCCCTATAGAAGGTGGTGAGGATGGTGGTGGTAGGTGTGGGCCCCTATAGAAGGTGGTGGTAGGTGTGGGCCCCTATAGAAGGTGGTGGTAGGTGTGGGCCCCTATAGAAGGTGGTGAGGATGGTGGTGGTAGGTGTGGGCCCCTATAGAAGGTGGTGAGGATGGTGGTGGTAGGTGTGGGCCCCTATAGAAGGTGGTGAGGATGGTGGTAGGTGTGGGCCCCTATAGAAGGTGGTGAGCATGGTGGTGGTAGGTGTGGGCCCCTATAGAAGGTGGTGAGGATGGTGGTGGTAGGTGTGGGCCCCTATAGAAGGTAGTGAGGATGGTGGTGGTAGGTGTGGGCCCCTATAGAAGGTGGTGGTAGGTGTGGGCCCCTATAGAAGGTGGTGAGGATGGTGGTGGTAGGTGTGGGCCCCTATATAAGGTGGTGGTAGGTGTGGGCCCCTATAGAAGGTGGTGAGGATGGTGGTGGTGGGTGTGGGCCCCTATAGAAGGTGGTGGTAGGTGTGGGCCCCTATAGAAGGTGGTGAGGATGGTGGTGGTAGGTGTGGGCCCCTATAGAAGGTGGTGGTAGGTGTGGGCCCCTATAGAAGGTGGTGAGGATGGTGGTGGTGGGTGTGGGCCCCTATAGAAGGTGGTGGGGATGGTGGTGGTAGGTGTGGGCCCCTATAGAAGGTGGTGAGGATGGTGGTGGTAGGTGTGGGCCCCTATAGAAGGTGGTGGTAGGTGTGGGCCCCTATAGAAGGTGGTGAGGATGGTGGTGGTAGGTGTGGGCCCCTATAGAAGGTGGTGAGGATGGTGGTGGTAGGTGTGGGCCCCTATATAAGGTGGTGGTAGGTGTGGGCCCCTATAGAAGGTGGTGAGGATGGTGGTGGTGGGTGTGGGCCCCTATAGAAGGTGGTGGTAGGTGTGGGCCCCTATAGAAGGTGGTGAGGATGGTGGTGGTAGGTGTGGGCCCCTATATAAGGTGGTGGTAGGTGTGGGCCCCTATAGAAGGTGGTGAGGATGGTGGTGGTGGGTGTGGGCCCCTATAGAAGGTGGTGGTAGGTGTGGGCCCCTATAGAAGGTGGTGAGGATGGTGGTGGTAGGTGTGGGCCCCTATAGAAGGTGGTGGTAGGTGTGGGCCCCTATAGAAGGTGGTGAGGATGGTGGTGGTGGGTGTGGGCCCCTATAGAAGGTGGTGAGGATGGTGGTGGTAGGTGTGGGCCCCTATAGAAGGTGGTGAGGATGGTGGTGGTAGGTGTGGGCCCCTATAGAAGGTGGTGAGGGTGGTGGTGGTAGGTGTGGGCCCCTATAGAAGGTGGTGAGGGTGGTGGTGGTAGGTGTGGGCCCCTATAGAAGGTGGTGGTAGGTGTGGGCCCCTATAGAAGGTGGTGAGGATGGTGGTGGTAGGTGTGGGCCCCTATAGAAGGTGGTGAGGATGGTGGTGGTAGGTGTGGGCCCCTATAGAAGGTGGTGAGGATGGTGGTGGTAGGTGTGGGCCCCTATAGAAGGTGGTGAGGATGGTGGTTGTAGGTGTGGGCCCCTATAGAAGGTGGTGAGGATGGTGGTGGTAGGTGTGGGCCCCTATAGAAGGTGGTGAGGATGGTGGTGGTAGGTGTGGGCCCCTATAGAAGGTGGTGAGGATGGTGGTGGTAGGTGTGGGCCCCTATAGAAGGTGGTGAGGATGGTGGTGGTAGGTGTGGGCCCCTATAGAAGGTGGTGAGGATGGTGGTGGTAGGTGTGGGCCCCTATAGAAGGTGGTGAGGATGGTGGTTGTAGGTGTGGGCCCCTATAGAAGGTGGTGAGGATGGTGGTGGTAGGTGTGGGCCCCTATAGAAGGTGGTGAGGATGGTGGTGGTAGGTGTGGGCCCCTATAGAAGGTGGTGAGGGTGGTGGTGGTAGGTGTGGGCCCCTATGGGGCTGTTAAGTCTGACCTCACACCATTTCAAAATAAGACCTCCGGGTCCTGACGCTCTGACAGATAAACCAAACGAACGACAATGACGGACCCGGTGAACTTGTTCACCATCACTTCTTTCTTCACTGAGGTACCAGAGAGAGTGAAAAAAGGGGTTAAACTCGTTTAATTCCAGCAGAGTGGTCAGTGTAGCTGTTCTGCCTGGTGGAATAATAAAGGGTAGCGTCCAGGCATCACAGAAAAAGAGAGTTTACGAGGTTGATGTGAGTTATAAATTAGCCGTAAGCTATCTAGTTAGTTGACATCTAAAGATGATAACGTTATGCTAAAAAACGGATAGGACTGCTACAACTTTTGATGTAAACGAAGATGAAAAACTTAATATGTCAGTAACGTTATAGGTCCCTATATCAGCTATGTTTTGGAGTGTTAGTGAAGTTAAGCAAGTTGAAATATAATGATGTGCCAGCCCCCGGCTAGCAACAGAAGTATTGTTAGGCTAAGATGTGTTAGGGTGAGAGAGTTGAAATGTTTTCAATGTAACGTCAGGTTCATGTTGAGGGACAGGCAGTAAAATACAGCAGCTACCAGTGCCCAATCGGCCGAGACAAGTGCCACCATATGGCAGCTCTGCTGATTTGGACAGAAAAAAATGTGTCCCGCACCGATGTCGAGTGTGTGTGGAAGAGGGCGAAGATGCCGAAGACGGAAATCACACCTAAGCGAGTGTCTGTGATGGCACCATCCACAACACAAGGTTAGTAATTAGTCATTTGCAAATTATGCTGTCTGATGTTGCTTGTTTTGAATTATTTACTTAACGTTATGTGGTTTAAAGCTATTATATTATGTGAAAATGAATCCCATTCATCAAACGGTGGTAATATACACTCATAACACGTCATAATATTATTTCAGCTGGAATAAAAAGATCTGTCACCCAGGAGGACAAGGACTGGAGGACAAGGTCAGTTTGTTAGAGCAGCTCCTGCACTGAGATGTTTATTACACATAATGTGTTATTTCAGTTTAAATTCAAATAATCGGTATGAAGCTTTAGACACGTAGGATCAATGAATAATGATCTCTATCACTCATGACGTCATTGATCGCGCTGATGGAACATAATTATTATAATATTGTAGATTATATGTTAATATTTCTGAGTGAGCAGGATCGTGGTGCAGCTGCAGAATGTAGACCTACGTTAGTTTAAAAAAATAATTAATATGGTGCATAATCTGAACGTGTTTTAACAGCATTTCAATGACAATGTTTAAATTTACTACATTTGTTGAAGTTCAGGATTAGGTTCAGAGTTTGTTAAGCCTGCTTTCTGAAACAGGGCCCAGCCCTGCTCATGGATGTTTGAGGTGTCGCCCCACTCTAACAGACCTTATCCTAATTATTAACCAGTTATCAAGCCCTTGGCAAGCTTCAGCTGCTTGATAACAAGTTAATGATTAGAATCAGGCGTGTTAGAGTGGGGCGATACCTCAAACATGTAGGGCAGTAGCTCTCCAGGAGCAGGGTTGGTGACCACTGTAATAAACGTTTTTTTTTTTTTGTTTTTTTTTTAAGGCATGTGACTGGGGAATCCACCATGAGGCAAGGGCAAAGCAACAATTCACGGAGCGCACAGGTGTTGTCATCCAGGAGAGGGGATTGTTCTTGTCTCACAGCGGCCTACTCGGTGGTTCTCCAGATGGGACTGTATCTGATGACTGCATCGTTGAGGTGAAATGTCCGTGGTCAGCCAGAGCCAAGACCATCCTACAAGCAGCAGAGAGTAGGGACTTCTTCTTGGAGTTGGATGAAGAAACTGGTACCCTGGCACTAAAACAACGCCATAACTACTGGCATCACATCCAGGGCAACCTACACCTGACTGGAGCTAACAGTTGTCACTTAATTGTATGGACTCCTCTTGACCTTGTCATCCTGCCAGTGCTCAAAGATCCGACATGGGCTCTTAACGTTGACATTCTGGAAACATTTTATAAAGAGTGTTTCCTTCCAAACATTGTGTCACAGTTGTAAATTAAAAACAAAAAGGAGGAGAGGCCAGCAACACTTGGTGTCCTTCTTGATGACTTTTGTTAATGAACTGCGTTGGCGCTTACCCTATTACACAGACTGGTTTCGACAGAGGTCTTCTTCAGTGTGACACACTGAAGAAGACCTCTGTGTGTCACACTGAAGAAGACCTCTGTCGAAACCAGTCTGTGTAATAGGTCATATAAGTCATCACGAAGGACACCAAGTGTTGCTGCCCTCTCCTCCTTTTGTTCTAAGTACATGTTTTACTTAAGTACAGTTCTGAGGTACTTGTATTTTACTTGAGTATTTCCGCTTTGTCCTACTTTTTACTTCCACTCCACTACATTTCTGGTAAATATTTTAAACATTTTTTCTGGTAAATATTGTAAATATTGTAAACATTTTTTCTGGTAAATATTGTACCTTCTACTCCACTACATTTATTTGACATCTTTACTTTTCAGATGAAAATTTGACGATGTTAATGTCTGCACTTGAACATACCCTACATTCATGATCTGTAAATACTGTTGAGGAATTTATCAAACCAGTTCAGAAGTCCGCTTTGTGGGGTGAGAGATTTAATTCAGCCGGCGGTCAGCAGACCTACACAGACGCAGTGTCTTGGTCGGTGGGCTGACCTCGAGTGATGTTATAACCAGGTTTTTATACAAGAAGTTTAACAGGAATACACAAATCAGGCGGGAGACAAAAGCAATTCACAGTCGGGTGTAATGTGTGGCCAAATGTCATTATCAGACATTTGGCATGACTGTCACAGACTTCCAAATCACCCCATAGGGTGTTCTCGTGATTCAAGTCTGTTTGAACCAACTTCCAGGTGTCGAGATCTGCACGGGGGGTAGGAATCTGGAGCTACCTCAAAGGTCTTGAGTCCAGTTCAAAGCCCTGCAGGGGGCCACATGCTACAATGCTTCATCAATTCACAATTTTTTTTTTGTTTTGTTACAGTGGAGTAGTGATACATAATTAGCAAGTGAACCTTAAACATGTGATCAGAGACCAAATAACAATTAGGAGTCCAAACCCAAGTAAAGCAAATTCAAAAATTAATTAACCAACGTGTCATAAGTGTTCTTTAAACCAATCAAACAAACTAGTTGTGATAGGTGTATGCAATATTTTGGCAATATCTTTCAAGTGATCCGTTATTTCTTGGATGGTGGCATTTTGGTCAGGTATAAATATACAACATTCAGTTTTAATCACAGCACAATTTCATCCTTGAAAAGCTAGTAAATCCATCATCCTCACAGCAGTCATTACATGCCTTTTGCAGTGGTGTTTTCTAAATCTTCAACTGCATGGGATAAATCCCTTATCTGGTACAAAGCTGCCATGACTCCGTAATTTGGAACGAGGGCACCAAAAAATCTTGTCCATGGTGTTTGTGTGTGTGTGTACAATTCTCTTCTAACAATGCAAACTTTCGGTGGTACAGTAACGATTCTCATGGCTGGTACCACATGGCCCAGACCACATATTCCAGACCAACCGTTTGGAAGATATTCATAAGCCTTCATGCCACAAATCCAGTAAACACCTTTTGGTAGAGGTATGGAACAGCGATTAACCATTGTAGCAAGGTAGTTATAATCCTTAATGGAATCGGGCAGTGGATTTTGGCTTGTTTTAGGCTTAACAAGCGGTTCTTCAGAAGGAGAGTATGTGGAGTCACATCTCGATGTTACATTATAATTGTCTCATTTGTGGGGGTTTGTGGGGCCTGCGCTGCTCCTCTGCTCCTCTGCTCCTCCGCTCCTCCACCAGTTGTGGAGGTCTTGGGTGTTGGAGTTCAGCTACTCCCGGGCTTCCTTGCCTGCGTTGTTTCTTTCAATGGCTCCGACGAGGCGCCACAGGAAGAAGAAGGAATCGGCTGGTTTCCGGTGCATGGTCGAGGAGTTGTGTTCTTGCAGTGGGATGCGTGGAACCAGGTTAGCGCCCCTCACACTTGAGTGTCGGTGGTGCAGGACGTGTTGAGCCTTGGACCAGCGAGGTTTTCTCTGACACAAACCCAGTCTCCGGGTTGGAGGTTTATGGCATGGTTTGCCACTAGGAAGAGACTGGACAGCTTTTACTTTTCTGTGGATTGGCTGAATGATAGAGGTTAGAGTAGCATATACAGAACTGAATTGCTTGGTATGGTCATAGGTCTACCCGTAATCCTTTTCATGAGATGTGAGTTTGTGCTTCCTAATGGGTGTTGACGGGTGTCAACATTGTCTATTTAAGTCCAGTTTAAAATTCTCTACACATACAAGAACATTTTCATACAAGAACATTTTCATACAAGAACAATTTCATATCCCTATCATTTTGGTTTATGAATAAAGTCTATTTGCAGAGCTTCAAAAAAAGTCACGGTGGGGGGAAGTGTTGATAATGTTTGCAATATTTTATAGGATGCAAATCTTGGAGCTTGTCAGTCTTTCAACACTATCTGACACATTCCCCCTTTGCTCACATGTGATCAACTATGTGACATACGCTAGTCACGGGTAGAAGAATGTAGGTGTCACAACGCGGCCGTCGTTGCTGACCCACAAATTATTTACATTTTTACAACCATGGGAATGCTACAATCCGTTTTTCTTCACCTCAGTAGTCTCTTGTAAGAGGGCTACATCATTAGGAGAAGCCAGATCGTTAGCGGGTATAGAAGGGCAGAGCTTTACAGGGACAGGTAAGCCAAATTTGACAGTTTCTTTTGCTGCATGGTCAGCTGAAGTATTGCCTAGTGAAACAGGGTTGGACTGGGTGTGGGCTTCACATTTAACAAAGCAGTAGATGAAGGTAGTTGACAGGCTTCTAACTGTTCACCAATCAATTAACCACATTTAACGGGTGTCTCCGAGGATGTGATAAATCCTCGGTTCGCCCACAATATATAAAATTGTGTACACAACCAAAAGCATTTCTGGAATCTGTATAGATTGTAACAGTTTTACCTTTTGATCAGTGTATATAGTTTCATCTACTTGGGTGGAGCTGGAGGAGGGCAAGGCGGCGCTTTCAACAATTAAGAATTATCACAAATTGTATAACCTGCGTATGGTATTCCATTTTTATAAGCAGAGCCGTCAGTGAAGAAAACAGGAAAAGTCAGGACGAGTGTTAAAGACAGAGGTGTCAAAAGTATTCACATTCATTACTCGGGTAGAAGTATAGATATTAGAGTTTAAAAATATTCCTGTAGAAGTTGAAGTATCAACTCAAATTTTTTTTCTCAAGTAAAAGTATAAAGTACTGGTTTCAAAACTACTTAAAGTATAAAAGTAAAAGTAATATAAGGGGGGAAAAACCATTAAGGCTAAAAGCCATTGAAAATGAATGTATCTTAGTATAATGCAAATATATTAAAGAAGCATATATGTGTACTATTGAGCATTAACATGTGTTAATATAAATATATTAAAGAAGCATATATGTGTACTATTGAGCATTAACATGTGTTTCAGAGAGCAGACACGTACAAACCAAATATGTTTATACTTCTCATCCAACCACAACCAAATTCACTCTATCTGGGTGGCACAATTTAACTGGATAGTTTTTAAAGGCCGAAATGAAATAGACAGTGTTGGGTGTAACGCGTTACAAAGTAACGCGTTACTGTAACGGGATTACATACGCCAGTAACGCAGTAATGTAACGCGTTACAGTTGTAATTTGGGTAATCCCGTTACAGTTACTCTAAGACAAAAAAAAATATGTTACATTAGTTACTTTAAGCTTTTCAGCTACATGTAGAACGAGAGAACAAAAAAGAAAATCAAAATTGCCTTTCATGTGTCTTCATGCGCTGCTCAACACGTGTCTGACTTAACGTGATTTTACGTGATTTTACGTGATTTTACGTGACCTAGTAGTCATTTAAGCGCGAGTTCATGAAGAGAAGAAGGGAACAATGGAAGAAGCGAAAATGGAAGAGCCGCTCAGGATGTCTTTTGACGGGTGGAGATATGCGCACTATTTCAAATTTGTTGAGCTAAAGGGAAAGAATGTGACAGTGAAGTGTAAACTCTGCCCTGGCCAGAGGCAACTATCCACTGCCACAAACAGCACCTCAAATCTGTCGAAGCACCTGCAGCGGCAACATGCTAACACCAAGCTAGTGGCTAAAGAAGGACGGACCCCGAGTGACGCCGAGGAAAACAAGCCGACACCATCCAAGCAGATGAGACTTGATTTTCAACAACATGCATCGACAACAGTCGAGATACAGAGGCTTGTAGCAGCATACGTCGTGGAAGAGATGTTGCCTATTTCAACAGTGGAATCACCGAGTTTCCGTAACATCCTGAGCAAAATACAGGTGAGGAGGCTGCTGTCATCAGACAGGAAAACTTTTGCAAGCTACCTGGATAAGTGCTATGTCAAGATGGAAACTGAACTTAAAAAAACTTTTGAGAGTTTAGAGTATGTGTCAACTACCGCTGACATCTGGACTAGCCACAATAAAAGCTATTTAGGTATGACTGCCCACTGGATTAACCCAAGCAATATCCAGCGTGAGAAAGCTGCAATTGCCTGCAGAAGAGTAAAAGGACGACACACGTATGATGTTGTAGCCGGCGAAATTGAACAGGTTCACTCAGCATATGGATTGTCTCACAAGGTGACTGCTACTGTAACTGACAACGGGTCAAATTTTATTAAAGCTTTCAAAATGTATGAGACAGCGCCAGATTCAGACGAGGAGATTGAGGATGAAGATGTGAGGTTCACAGATGTTGAAGATGTGCTCTCCAGCGGTGCCGATACAGCGGGACAGTTTTCTCTGCCCCCCACCTGAGATGTGCATCGCACACACTTAATTTGATTTTGAGTAATGATGCTGACAAATGGCTCACAGCAAACTGCGACTCCAGAGCTGTTTACAGAAGTGCAACCGGGAAGTGTTCTGCCCTCTGGAATAAAACCAGCCGTTCTACCGTGGCATCTGAACTTGTTGAGAGTATATGCAAAAGAAAACTCATCGTACCAACAACAACAAGATGGAACTCCTTCCAGGATGCCCTGTCCCGCATCATTGACATTCCCATCTCAGAGTTGAACACTCTATGCAGTTGACTAGAAATGAAAGCCTTGACTGAACGGGAATATCAGTTCCTTAAGGAATACTGCACAGTTATGAAACCGCTCACAGTGGCTTTGGACATATTACAAGGCGAAGATAACTGCTATTATGGCAGTCTCATGCCAACGCTGGAGATTCTGATGTCAAGGACACTGGCACTGCAAGGTGGGCTCTCCCAGATGACAGCAGGCCTGCCTAATGCCATAGTACAGGTATGATGTTTTCTAATCTTGAATTTGAAAGTCAAAAGCATTATTTTATGAATTTTATGCATGTATTTATTTTGTTTATTTTTTACAGGGACAGTACAAATTAAAAGTAATTGCATCAGAGTTAATTGCTGATCAATTTCTTTTGACCTTAGGCAGGCAGACAAAAATCACATCAGAAGTATATTAAGACAATAAAATGAATAAAAGGTCCATTCATGTGGACAGTACACTTCATAAGATATTACATACATATAAAAATCTAATAAATGAATGTACACTACATGAAGCACCATAAAATGTAAATGCATTATTATTCTTAAATATTTTTTTGAAGTGAACCCACAGATATATCACAATCCCTCATTTACTCACATGGCAATAACAGATAAGTAGATTAATCTTATATTGTGCACTGCAAATTATACTGTACACAGCCACGCTCATTAAATCTTTCCATATCAAATTTGCAGGCCATCAAGAAGCGATTTGAGCTGGTGCTGGACAGCAAAGATGCCCTCCTAGCTGCTGTCACACTACCAAGGTTTAAAATGCGGTGGCTGAAAGAAGAAGAGAGGAGAGATGGCTTAAAGACATTGCTGATCACTGAATGCCGTGCTTCCTCCCACAACGAGCAGGTTGTACGTACGCCTAAGACACCCACCTCCAGCACAAGCAGGAATGACTTTTTTGACTTTGAGGAGGAGGATCTAGCCCCCTACAACTACGAAACTGAAGTCATTGACTATTTGCAGTCGGGGTCAGAGATGGATATCCTGCACCGTTTCCCCACAATAAAGACTTTATCACTGAAGTACAACACAGCGACACCCTCTAGTACACCGGTTGAGAGGCTCTTTAGCCTAGGCAGCCTGGTACTGACTCCGAGGAGGAACAGGTTGTCCGACAAACGGTTTGAGAGACTCCTCCTGCTGAGGTATAACCATTTCTTTGATAAGCACGTTGAGTAGGATGAAAAAAAATCTACTGTAACGCTGTAGTTCACATGTTCAGTTATGTTCAATTGAAATCTCATTCATTGTCTGATATTGTGATGAGGGCCATTATCTTATTTTGTTTATTGATATAATTTAAAATAACTTTGTTTGCACTCGGTGGTTGGAAGGACGACTTCTCAAGTTATTTATTGTTTGTTGTATTAAAGTGCATAAAAGAGAGATCCTGTGTATGTCCTCCTCATTACATTACACATTTGTGCTGATCTGGGCACTGCAGTAATAAGGTTCCCAGGGTTTTTCCTGGCTCTAATTGAGGCAGAGGTGGCACCATCCTGATCACACGCGTGCGGGTAAACCGTGCCTTCAACTGGCTCAAGCAAACACTTTTTACAAGATATTTTGCATTTTGGGAGTTCTAATATGATTTAAAATTTATTTATTTATTCTTTATTTCATTAATTGATAAAATAAAACAATTTAATATAAACAAAAACATTCCTAAATTCTGAATGAAAGGGAGCAGAAAGAAAAAGAATCTTATTTAATCTGTCCCTTTTTCCCAAGAAACCAATTTACAAAGAATGTAATTATATGAAAATTAGATGTAAAAACAATATGACAATCATCAAGTTGAAACATTATTTTATTAACATAAAAATATAAATACAAATATAAGAACTCAATCTTACCAAAAATAAAAAGGAAAAAAAAAACTGCCCATGGAACAAGAGAAGATCTTCACTGAAATGAGTGAAAATGGTTTTCTAGAATGAGTTACTTTTTAGTGACTGTCTTATTTTAAATGTAATGACTAGAAATAAAACATTTTGACTGGATATAAGACAAGTAGTCTTGGTAAGATTTTGAGTTTTTGCAGGGTTTCAGACATTTACTGACAAATCTTGCAACCAGACAGAGAACATTTCAGCCTCCTATTTTTCCATCCGTAGATCCTCATGCTCCTTGTAGTCCAAGGCCTCTTGGTCTGGTCCATGGATGGTCCTGGTCCTGGTCTGGTCTGGTCTGGTCCTGGTCCTGGTCTGGGTCATCACGGCCTGCTTACAACAGACATCCAAATGCCTCTCCTTCAGTCTGCTGTGCAGAGGTGTCTTCACCTTAAACAAAACAATTCATGCATTAAGTATTTTTGTATTTATTTTGATACAGACATAAATAGTGATAGTTCCTGCTCCATGGGGGTCACAGTGCTTTTGTCATAAATAACAGACCAAACCTTCCTCAGTAAGCCCGACCCAGGTAAATTGGTTCAGCCACCGTTTGTCAAACCCACTGGCTCTGTGTTTTTGAGAAGATCTGTAAAGATGAATAAAAAGTCATGTTTAAATCCCGTACGCGGTGGCTTCGCGTTGAGATGCTCCTAATGACTTGGAAACTGACTGAAAGCTGATTTATGCCTCTGCGTTATACCAACGCAGAGCCTACTGCGTACTGTGCACGTCACCGCGTACCCTACGCCGTAGGTTCCGCGTCGATTTAACGCAGAACCATAAATCAGGCTTAACGTTCCCCTTGCCTCCCGTCCTGCACTCTGACCCTCGCTATCACCTTTCATGCATATTTGTGCACGACTTTCAGCCCTGACAAAATTGCCGCATCTCGTCGGTAACATGATTTATTACTTTTTAACTGCCTGTAACGTTAATTGTCTGCACCGTTTCACCTGCACTCTTGCTTCTCCTGGTCGCGAGGTCGCCTTTAAAGTACTGTGTATATACCGAATATAAGACTTATAAACAACAAGACATGCTCGGATGCAAAATAAACAATATTTACCTGTTTGAACAGCCAGGGAAAACCAGGACGCCGATTTTTAATACAACAAATAGCGGAAAAACACGGAAAATAATTCTGGAGATTTCGTCTTCTTCTGCTGGTGCTGTGTCGTTGAAACAGCGCCCCCATAGCGGCGCCATGCTGCAACTGCAGTCAAAATAACATCCATCCAGTCCAACGCCTGCTATGCCAGAAAATAACAATTTTCATGACGTCGGAGTTTTGACAGCTGGGGGCGGCACGGAATGAGGCGGCCTCCTACTTTGAATGCAGGAAAAACACTGGTTCCAACTTTACAGGACTGTCTCAGAAAATTAGAATATTGTGATAAAGTTCTTTATTTTCTGTAATGCAATTAAAAAAAAAATGTCATACATTCTGGATTCATTACAAATCAACTGAAATATTGCAAGCCTTTTATTATTTTAATATTGCTGATTATAGCTTACAGTTTAAGATTCCCAGAATATTCTAATTTTTTTGAGATAGGATATTTGAGTTTTCTTAAGCTGTAAACCATGATCAGCAATATTAAAATAATAAAAGGCTTGCAATATTTCACTTGATTTGTAATGAATCCATAATGTATGACATTTTTGTTTTTGTAATTGCATTACAGAAAATCACAATATTCTTATTTTCTGAGACAGTCCTGTATATGTTGTTCATTGGCAAATTGAGTTATGGTGCAGCTCAGGTGATATTGCGGAGTAATCCAAAAGTAATGTAACTAGTAGTGTAACTAGTTACTTTCAGCAACCAGTAACTAAGTAGTGTAAGGGATTACTTTTTTTAAAAGTAACTAGTAATATGTAATGGATTACTTTTTTTGAGTAACTACCCCAACACTGGAAATACAGTAAGGCTGTTTTTAAAACGTAAGGAGTAAAAGTACAGATAACTGCGTGAAAATGTAAGGAGCAAAAGTAAAAACCGTCTGAAAAATTATTACTCCAGTGAAGTATACATAAACAAAATTTCTACTTAAGTAAGGTAATGAGTTCGCTCAGAGACAGATTTCCATGCACTTACATGATGAAGTTACCATAAGCAGGATAAGATTATGTAAATTGGGATGCTCTGATTTGGCTCACCACAATGGGAGCCGTTCCCATTTTCTTTGTTTGAGACGTGTGACATGTGGATTGGTGTGAATGATCATTGGCTGGTTCCTCTGCGCCTCCTCTCAGCGCTCAACCTGTGTAGGAAACACTTTTGAAAAAACATTAGTATTTTCATACATTTCAGATTATTTTTTTTTTGCGTTACCCAGCCCTACCCTTTGTTGAGGGCAATTAGCAAATATATATTTTGCATGTACCCTGGAGGAAATCCATCAATCTGATCTTGTGACAGACCACAATTCTCTTTTGCTGTCAACCCTATTTTAGCATAAAGTTCCCTGGGATTATCATCTACTTCCCTTTGAACTGTTAAGGCAATAAATATTGTAAAAAGGTCTGAGCTTGCTCTGGTGTGATTTTGGCAACAGCTGTGGGATTAAAGAGAATTCTTCAAGCATCAAGTACTTTACTTTTCAAATCATGTGGCAAAGTTAGTTTAACAGCTGTTTCCTCTAGCCATTTTTGTTTATTTATTTAAAATCTCTTACGATTATTTGGCTCCAAATTTTGTAGGTAACAGATCTTGGATTTTTGTAAAATCTAGTCGTCATCAGAAGTGTCATCGTCCCTTGATTCTTTAATCAGTTTCACCGGATAAAGGTTTTGATTTTATCATTTAACTGGTTCTCTAATTTCATTTTTGTCTGCGTTGTGTTTTTGAATCCTTCTAGTAGAGCCATCAGCTTTTTTATTTTGATCAGTAAGCGAAGCTATTTGGGATTCTGCATTACGGCGTCTACTTTCATCCCTACAGAGATCTGAGGGAGTTTGAAGTGCTTTTAGTTATTTTAACAATATTTAATACTAACTAAGTAACAAACAAAACTAACAAATAAAACTATCGGTACCGTGATTACCATACATGTATTTAAAGAACTGAAAAACTTCCCAAAAACTTTCCATTTTCTTACTGTAAGATCCCTCCAAAAAACTTTCAATTACACTCACTTTTACCCACAAATCACTTGCTAATTCTTCCAACTATCAGTCTACTTCAGAGCATGCAAATCATTCTTGTTGATGCAAGAAGAGCGCGTCGATTCTTGCAGAAATGAAATATACCTCATTTTGGGAGAGCGCGTCATCCCCACTTATAAAATAAAAACAGTTCCTCTACATACAGTATATGTCTATTTCTCACAAATATATCAGTGTTCCAACACTTACGGACCCCAAGTCCTGCATATGCTATAAGTCCCACCGGACTTTTCCATAAGTCCCACTGGACTATACTTTTGGTACTCAGAACAACCATGGCGCTCTGGCCATTTCTCTCTTTAATGTTACCCGAGATATTAAACCTTTTTAGAAGACCGAGTCAAATTCTAAGGCAGGATAAGCAAAGCATTCTCACAGCACAATCAAATTCAAGTGTTATGAAATTGTCAGCATTCCTAAACATCTCTCATCCAGTGGGGGGGCCCGCCCTCGGGCCATTTGACCTAATTTACATAACTAGGTCATTTACACAGTTCATATGTTAAGTGAGATACTCATGCGATATACCTTTGGAAAGCTAAGACTCCTGTGATACCATTCATATAAACCATTTCAGGATATAATTAAAGCAGCTGGTACATATCGACACCACAAACAAACAAACAAAGATTTGTGCAAATGATGCAACTCACCTATTCATCTTTATAGAAATCATATGTTGAAAAATATTCCCACAAAAACGGTCTTGTTACATTCAGGAAGGTTCAGTATATCCAATCCAGTACAGTATTTAGTCCAAAATACATAATTATAACTGTAAATAGCCACAAACAGCCGCTGCATCATTAGAAATTAGCCGCTCCATTTACCACATTTCCAAATTTAATTCACTGTAATTCTTGTTTTTCGGGGCTTTCCTATAGAAATTCTTTTCTCAAGATGGAGTCGGGGTCGTGTCCTATTGATTGACACCGATTTGGACCAATCAGACCATCCCCTGGCCGTCCACAGCCATCAACAGCCAATGACCGTCTGTGTTGGAAATAGGCTCATGCCCCCCTTTTGTCATGAAAAAAATGAGCCAATTGCAGCCAATCATGCTGATGACAGGCACATTCTATAGCCAATGAGATCCTGAATACAACGACGTATGACACCACGGGGTCTGTATAAAAACCTGCAGCATGAGCGCTGAGCGCAGTCTGAAAACTTTCAGTGAGCAAAACTGAGCGTCTCCCAATGGCCATTTTTGGAAACGCCTAGACATAGTCTGACAAAAACAAGTGTAAAATACTAATTTTCTGTGCTATTTTTATCAAATTTGATGTTGCACTAGATAAGGCTTCAGGCTTTGGTCCCATTGTGTTTTCCAGCTAATAAGTAACAGATTCACTCATCTGCAGACATCTGATTACAAAAATAATTTCCGGCTGAAATAAAAACCTTCTATTTCAGTGTGTTCAAAGTTAGATTATTCAATTATAGTAGCAGTTACAGTGATTCTGACAGTTGGAGAAAAAACTTCAGAGTGTTACCTTTCAAAAGAGACCAGAACCATCCATGTACTTTAAACGGTTCAAGAATAGCTTTCAATTTACTTTAGGTACGCCTTGGATAGGCGTTTTTGGCAACTTTTACAAGAGTGGGAAGAGGATAACTTTCCCAATAACACAAAATAATAAGAAATAACCCTCACAACCACACAGCGGACTTACCTATCATTTCCGAATGACGTCAACTTTATCTGGCACTCCAGTTCACAGACTTTCGACAACAGCCCAGCAACAATAATTTGGGATTTTGTAAATGGACCCCTTACCTCTGAATAATTTAGATAGAAATCACTGATTGTGTCGTTGGTCTGGAAAAGTCTATTGTCATCCGGGTCAACGGCACCAAATTGTTGAGGAATTTATCAAACCAGTTCAGAAGTCCGCTTTGTGGGGTGAGAGATTTAATTCAGCCGGCGGTCAGCAGACCTACACAGACGCAGTGTCTTGGTCGGTGGGCTGACCTCGAGTGATGTTATAACCAGGTTTTTATACAAGAAGTTTAACAGGAATACACAAATCAGGCGAGAGACAAAAGCAATTCACAGTCGGGTGTAATGTGTGGCCAAATGTCATTATCAGACATTTGGCATGACTGTCACAGACTTCCAAATCACCCCATAGGGTGCTCCTGCGATTCAAGTCAGTTTGAACCAACTTCCAGGTGTCGGGATCTGCACGGGGGGTAGGAATCTGGAGCTACCTCAAAGGTCTTGAGTCCAGTTCAAAGCCCTGCAGGGGGCCACGTGCTACAATGCTTCATCAATACTAATGTCCTTATCAGTTTACGCTGTTATAATAAATTAAGTTTTTGGCAGTAACACAATGTCTGAAACACTTGATACAACATGTCTATAAAGAACAGTAACATTTTTTTTTCTCCAGTTTTCCTCAAATCAAATCACTCATGAAAATCAGTTTACAAGAATATACATTTATCACAATGGGTCTTATTTCATGTCAAACTATTCAAATCATGCCCTTATATACATGTAACAAATCCCTATCATACAGTCGATCTACATTTTTGATTGAAATTTTCTGCAAACAAACAGTTAAAAGAAAAAGAAGAATTTTTTTTCACTTTACAAGAATATACATTTTTCTCAATGGGTCTTATTTCATGTCAAACTATTCAAATCATGCCCTTATATACATGTAACAAATCCATATGGCCACTGGGAAACAGTCCTCCACATTTAACACACTGACAATCATTCATTCAATTTCACGCAGAATGGGTGTTTGCACATTTGTTAGAAATACACATACTTTCAGTATTTTGTTGATGTTTTTCCTGAACTGGTGTGGGATGTGGTGCAAAATGCTGTACAATTTCAGCCTTTGAATAGAACGCTCCACATGTATCCTTGCACGGGAGATTAACCTGTTATTGTTCACTTCCTCCTGTGTGAACTGCCCATTGACGAGGAAAGACGGAATGTTCAGCAGAACTCCTTCTGGCAAAATGTCCCGTATGGTGAAGCCCTTGTCCGCCATGACCATATCACCTGGTTTAAGATGCTGGAGAAGTCCACAGTCAGCTGTTATGGCCTTGTCTGAGGCACTCCCGCCGTACAGGTCACTGGTGAAGGTTATAACTCCATTGGGAGCTACACCAATTAGAGCCTTCAGAGTGTTCCGTCCTTTGTACTGGCTGTACAAATGGCTCTGTGTTTCCAGGCTCTCTGTGTTAGAAACTGCAACCTCAGTGCAGTCAAGCACTATCCGACAGTTGGGGAAGGGCCGGAAGCAGTCCGGCAGTGATATTTGGTTCTTGGCTGTTGAGGGGATGTTGTTCTCAAGCATACCAACATACAAAAAGTCATACAGCGCACTAACGATGGTAGTAAAGATGTTTGTTACTGTGGCTGTGCTACAATTAAACCTTGTCGCAAGGTCTATGTGGCCGCAATTAAGTTTGAGTTTCATTAATGTGAGGAGTAGCTGATCTATTAGGGGCATAATTTGGACTGTCCAATCAGAATGATACTGTAGCTCAAATTTAGAAAGAAGTGCTTCCAAAAACAAAACGGTGGCAGCATCGGGCAATCCGGTGAAATACTGAACTCTGTCAGGATTGGAGGAAATTTGGCTGAAGGAGAAAGTTCACTTTTGTTTGTCCAATTGTTTTCTCAATTTCTCATTCTCTCTTCTCAGCATGTCATTCTCGATCTCCAGAACCACAAGACTTTTGGAAGTACTAGGGGTCTGTTCAGGGGTCTGTTCAGGTGTTTGTTGATCTGTTGTTTCATCTTCCCCACTGGTAGCAACCATTTCTTTTCTCCGTTTAGCGGTATGGCTGAGGTGGTCAGGGAACTGGAAAGTCTTCCCTTCATTCCATGCAAAACGTGATGGCCCAGCTGCTTTGCCATCCGGGAAATGCCAACTGCACAACCTAGAGCAGTTTGGAGTGAAGTTTTCACGCCTTTAAAAAAAAAAAGAGAGAGATAAATTGATCATCATTAACGTTACTTTAGTTCTGTATTAGTCATGCACAGCAATTACAGTGAAACAGTCATTGGCAATGGAAATCTTAAATCTCAGGCTGCCTCTAATAATGCTCAAATGTATAGAAAAGAAGATGCAAGAAAAAGAAAAAGTTAAAATAAGGATCTCAGATATAAAATGGTGTAGAAGTTAAATTTAATTGTAATTTATTTATTTAAAGACAGGGACAGTGCACAATTAATCTTGTACAAGAGCATATGCATTGTGCCAGGTTGTAGCAGATAGCTATTTTCCACCTGTAGTCCCTGGGCAGGTAGTAATAAAATAGAATACAGGAGCAATATGAAACTGTTGTAACACATGTACAGTAATAATAAACTGTAATGTAGATAGGTTGTGCACTCTAAGAAACGGAGGAGATTAATGTGTTTAACCACGGAGAGCATAACAGTTTCACAACCAGTATGCATAATGGGAACTGGTAAGGACAGGTAAAAACAAAAAAAAGGGTGTAAACAGGTAATGTTAACTGGATGTAGACAGTAGTATCAGCTGTGCTGTTGCTTGGTTCAAACAAAAACACCGTAAAAACCCATTACATTTATCAGGGATATCCGCAAACGGCCGGTTTGTCTTTTACGAGTAGGTGCAAAAGCTAGTGCTAACTTTAGCTACCTAACTAGCCCAAACTTCGTTTTTCTTGATTCGTTTAAGAATTGTAACTCACCTTATCAACTGCAGCCATTTCCTCTTCTCTTTCTCGTCGCAAGGAAAGCGGAAGAATGACAGTGGTATCAATGTCTTACACTCAGATCTGTTGTTACAACGGGGAACACAGCACTGCGGCATGTTTGAATGACGAGGAGCAGGACCCGGAAGCAGTATTTTGAAAGGGTGTGACGTCACGACTTAACAGCCCCATTGGGTATGTAGCATATATACAGTATATTTAAAGGGATATTTATGTAGTTTATATAGTGTATATTTATATAGATGTATATGATATTTGTATTTTCTATATATTGATATAATATTTATATAATATTTATATTTTCTATATACTTATATGGATAATTATGTTAGTTATAGGCATGTTTACGTAGTATTTATATAGACTTTATTTATATGGATATTGTGTAGATATAATAATAGCTATAATGTAAATTCATAGAGTTATAAAGGAGTAGGAAAAAGTGTAAACTTCTTCCTACTCCGTTGCATATGAAGATGTTACTGTTTATTTTTATTTTTTATATACATGTTCGAAATAAATTCATTCATTCATTCATTCATTCATTCATTCATTCATTCATTCATTCATTCATTCATTCATTCATTCATTCATTCAATCATTAATTAATTCATTCATTCATTCATTCAATCATTCAAAAGTCCAAGTACAAGTGGAATGAAATTTTGTTGCAACATTAATTGGACTATTAGAGTAAATTTGATATTAAAACTGTAATTGATAACTGTATTTCTAATGTAACGTTGTTCTTTTTATGTTTTTTTTTTGGGGGGGGGGTGTTGCTGGTGATAAACAGTCTTGTCATGACCCGTTACTGTCTGATTACATACATTTAGTAAGTATGCAAATGTACAATGTTCCATACATAATAACAAATATGTAGCTAAAATACCAACTTGTGCAGTAACATCAGATAACATGTCAGTGTGAGCCAGGAAAGTGCAATAGGGCAAATGTGTAATCTGCATCAGGACTTTACAACTCTGAGCACTAAAGCACTTTAACTTATACGGTCACTTTATTGCTGGTTTATCAATGGTAACATGTTTTATTGCTTAATGTGTTTTATCTACCGTATATGTAAGAATGTTTCAGATTCAGGGCTAGGACTGGATAAGTGTTGGACCTCATACTGGTTCTACTGGACCTCATACTGGTTCTACTGGACCTCATACTGGTTCTACTGGACCTCATACTGGTTCTACTGGACCTCATACTGGTTCTACTGGTTCTACTGGACCTCATACCGGTTCTACTGGACCTCATACTGGTTCTACTGGTTCTACTGGACCTCATACTGGTTCTACTGGTTCTACTGGACCTCATACCGGTTCTACTGGTTCTACTGGACCTCATACTGGTTCTACTGGTTCTACTGGACCTCATACTGGTTCTACTGGACCTCATACTGGTTCTACTGGACCTCATACTGGTTCTACTGGACCTCATACTGGTTCTACTGGACCTCATACTGGTTCTACTGGACCTCATACTGGTTCTACTGGACCTCATACTGGTTCTACTGGTTCTACTGGACCTCATACCGGTTCTACTGGACCTCATACTGGTTCTACTGGTTCTACTGGACCTCATACTGGTTCTACTGGACCTCATACTGGTTCTACTGGTTCTACTGGACCGCATACTGGTTCTGCTGGTTCTACTGGACCTCATACTGGTTCAACTGGTTCTACTGGACCTCATACTGGTTCAACTGGTTCTACTGGACCTCATACTGGTCTTACTGGTTCTACTGGACCTCATACTGGTTCTACTGGACCTCATATTGGTTCTACTGGACCTCATACTGGTTCTACTGGACCTCATATTGGTTCTACTGGACCTCATACTGGTTCTACTGGACCTCATATTGGTTCTACTGGACCTCATACTGGTTCTACTGGACCTCATACGGGTTCTACTGGACCTCATACTGGTTCTACTGGACCTCATACTGGTTCTACTGGACCTCATATTGCTTCTACTGGACCTCATATTGGTTCTACTGGTACTGGTTCTATGGATATATAAACTACTGCATTTAAATGCATTTATTAAATTGGGACCGGTCTAGTTCCTGGTTGGACCGGTCTAGTTCCTGGGACCGGTCTAGTTCCTGGTTGGATCCTGGGACCGGTCTAGTTCCCGGTTGGATCTCGGGACCGGTCTAATTCCTGGTTGGACCGGTCTAGTACCCGGTTGGATCCTGGGACCAGTTGCTTATTGTGAAGTGAACCTTGTTTTTACTAGATAGGTAGAACTTTATTCATGTATCCAGTAAAAAAAAATGAAGCTTCACTTTATATTCAGACAAAACTAATGTGGCAGCTACAACTATTAGATTATATATATATATATATAGCCCCAGAAGCAGTGCTGCTGCACCGTCTGTACATCAGAGCCGTCACAATTCTAATAAATGTATTAAAATTAACATATCAGTGTATTGAATTTCATTTTAATTTATTATTAACAAAGTTCCTCTCCTCTCTGTCGAGTCGCTCTCTCTCCATCTTTTATTTTGCTCACCAAATTCAGCTCCCGAACTCCTAATATATAATGTTGTCATAAGACTTAAATCACTTTTATTAACCTAGCAAGCACGCTAAGATAACTAAGAACATACTATTAAAAACCTAACTTAAATCCTTTTTGCGCAGCATTTCTCCGCCCACTGAAGAGGCTTTGTCGGCGGATTGCCAGATTATCAGCGCCTCTGTGTCTGCTCTGTCTCTAATAACAACAAATAGATTTCAAGTTATATGTTGTTTTCTTCTTGACAGCTTTCTATTGTTAACAGTAACGTTACTTTAGCCGACTTAAAGTTATGTTATCGCTTTGTGTGTTTGTGTTTAACGTTATTAGGACAAATATGCCAAGTTCTACATTCATTACAAATAGGCAACGTAGCTTTGTCACAATTTTTAATCGTTGTCCTTACACCAAATTGAATTAAAAAAACTATATATTAACTTTACTTATATTTATATTCCTCCTTCTCCCTCTCCACGGTGCAACTAGTCCTTTCTGCCATCACAAAATTGACACAAAATTGTGTTTGCCGCTGTTTTGTATTGTACTTGTGTTTTCTCAATAAAGCTTGTAAAAAACATAAAAAAAATGCGCTTTCCGGTCAAGGGCGCATTGCATTCTGGGATATAGTAGGCGAGGTAGACTGGTCTGATGTGGATTTTTTCCAAATCAGTAAGACATCTGGGTATTTTTCACATACTGCAGATTTTGCTTCTGTTCACATATAGCATACTACATACTACATTTTGGCAAAATCAGTACGTACTAGTAGTACAGTATGCGATTTCGGAAACGGCCAATGAGTCATCAGCTGACAGAGGCACTCCTCCTCCATTGCTTTGGCATAGCTATGGAGGAGGCATGCCTCGTGGCGCAGCTGTGGCACTAACTAGAAAATTTCCTCGCAGAAATTTGGGAGGCTGCTGCCCATTTGTGTACATTGCTGCATTTTTCAGCAATAAAGGTGAAGGACTCAAAACTAAGTCCAATGACACCACCCACAACTCTCTATGTCAAACCATTCAAAATTTACAGGACCATCACATATCGACCGATCAGAAGAAGGGGAGGGACTAATTTGCACCAATGAAGGTCAACGACTCAATACCGAGCCCAATGACACCACCCACGATTCTCTATGTCAAACCAGTCAAAAGTTATCGGACTATCACATATTGACCAATCAGAAGAAGGGCCGGGGCTAATTTGCACCAATCATGTTCAAGGACTCAATACCGAGTCCGATGACACCACCCACGACTCTCTATGTCAAACTATTCAAAAGTTATTGCATTTACTTATGGTTACCCAAGATTTTTTAGTGCGTCCGAAACATTAGTACTCAATACATGTACTCAATAGTATGCACTATCCATACTCAATAGTATGTACTATCCATACTCATTCTGGATAATTTTTTTAGTGTGGATTGATGGACACTAGCCGAGCAGAAACTTCCCACAATGCAATGCGGCGGAGTTTGGTTGCTAAGTGATACGTATATCTCACAAGTATAATATTAAGTATAATAATATTATTATATAATACTAATATTATAATATTCTTATTTAATAATATTATATAATGTCATCTTGTTTCGGCCAGAATAAACGGGAAAGAGCAGAGCTGCTACCGCTTCTGTGACAGGTTACCATGGTAACATCCCCCCCCCCCCCTCCCAACGGCAGGAAGTGCCGTGTGCACTCTTAATTTGACGGAGCTGCTGCCTAATTTCATTGTAGAAGTATAATGATAATAATGGCTTTCTATTCTATTCTATTCTATTCTATTCTATTCTATTCTATTCTATTCTATTCTAATAGTAAGTCAGAATTAATGCACACTACTGATACTTACTCAAAAGTGTGCTGAATTTAAGTATACTTTTTAGTATATACTTTTTAGTATGGCATTTCGGACGCACCGGAAGTCTGTACTGACTGTGTCATGTGACGAGTTCTGGCTGAATGAGTCAGCAGCTGAGCTCTGGTTGCCCCGGAAACAAAAACCTCTCTTCAGAACCTTCCGGTTTGGCTGTGAGAAAAACCCAGATTTTGGCTTCTGACAAGGTCTCAAATAACTCCGATTTGTGATCAAACCGTAGCTCGTAGCAGAAAAACAAAAACATTGTGAGAGACACAGAACATGGCAGATTCTGACAATCTTCATATTCAGATATTCCTTAGAATGAGTGAGTAAGGTCAGTGTGAAGACAGAGTGAGATTCTTTTGAAGAAAAACGTTTGATTACATTACAGCCTGACTGAGACTGAGACAGGTATTGGCGCCGCTCTAGCCCTCCCCGTTTAAATTTTTTGCATACCCCGCCTGTCAAAGTCAGATTTTATGAATCCCAACACCTACATTCTGACCAAAAATGATTGGTCTCGTTTTTACGGTTTGGCCGTGAGCTCGAGTTACAAATAAAAATTCAGATTATTTTTTTACTGTTTCTTGCACTCTAGCAACTGACATCCACACTCTAGATTTGACAAAAAAGTGATTTCCAGCCCTTGCTTGAGTGCTCATATCTTGAAACGTGTACATCTAAGGAAAAAACTGTTTGGGGTTTGGAGAGAGAAGAGAAGGTTTCCTCCGTTTTGAAGTTTGAATGACATTTCTACGTGCAAGTATGAGAAAGTTAGGTGACTCAGAAAAAAGGTGAATTTTGGCTTTTTTTAAAACTTTTTCCCATCCGCTTTGAATGGGTGGGGGCGCAGGCAGGTGGTAGCAGCAGCGGGATGACCAGGAGGGTGGGGGTGCGGGGGGGCCGAAGCTCCGGCCTGCAAACATGCACAAAAGAGAAAAAAAAGGGCCAGCGCAAGAAACTAAAGGAACAATGGACAAAAATGATGGCTATGAGATTCTTATAATAAATAAAAATGGAAATGGAGAAGAGAAGAGGACTTGAGAAGTGAGAAAATCCCACTTTCACCAGAGACATCTATTTTATTTTGAAAGGACCTGCTGTTGTGTTTCAATCAGCTGTTTGATTGCAGCAGATTACAAATATTTCGTCTTGTAAGACGGGTTGTAGTTAGTTGTGATGACCCTAAAAACTATTTCCTAAAACCGGTTTTTAGGATTATACAGAAAACATTTAATTACATGATTAAATTGTTGTATGTTATGTTTGAGTCAGTGAAGTTTTTCTAAGCTTTTAGATTTATGCAAAACATACAGAGAGGCAATTATTTTGTTAATTTTTTTTATTTTTAAAAAGAAAAACAACAATACAAAGATACAAAAAAGTACATTCAAGTCACTTGATTGTATTTCTGAATAACAAGTCAAACTTCACTCCCTGCTGATAAGAACATGTAAATCTATCTGCTGACGTCAGGAAAGTTAATAGGTGAAGCTCAAAGTTCATTTTTGTGACTGAACGGAGCTGAGACGCCATTTCAGGGTGGACGTTATGAACTAAAAACCTGAAATAAAAGGACTTAAATCTGTGATTCAGAGGGACATTTAACTGGTGAGTCTACCAATTGAAAGATACTTCAAAGATTTGAAGAAATGGATGAGAAAACTCTTCTTAAAAATTTCCTGAGCTGCCACGTTTGTTTAGAGACTTTCAAAGATCCGGTGTCTCTGAGCTGCAGCCACAACTTCTGTTCAAGCTGCCTGAAAACGTTCTGGGAAGAAGCTAAACACAGAAACTGTCCCATCTGTAAAAGAAAATCTTCTAAAGAGGATTTTGGTGTGAGCTTTTCACTGAAGGAACTTGCCGACTCTTTTGCTGGAAGACAGACAGGTGGATCGTCTGAGACTGAAAAAGAAGAAAAGAGGGAGGAGGTTTGTAAGAAACATCCAGAAAAACCTCCACTGTTCTGTATAGACGAACAGAGAGCGTTGTGTTCTGTCTGTGAGTTTTCTCTGCACCAGAACCACAAAGTGGTTCCTGTAGAAGCAGCAGTCGGTGAGCTGAAGGAGCTGCTGAAATCTGACTTAAAGTCTCTGCAGGACAAGAGGGACAAATACAAACGAGTGGAGGAAACATATAAAGATGTGGTTCAACACTCGGAGAAGCAGCTGCTGTCCACAGAGAAGCAGATCAGAGCAGAGTTCAACAAACTCCAGCAGTTCCTGAAGGAGGAAGAGGAGTCCAGACTGGCAGCTCTGAGGGAGGAAGAGGAGCAGAAGGGGAGGAGAATCAGCAGGGAGAGGAAGAGGATCCAGGAGCAGATCTCCTCTCTGTCAGACAGCATCTCTGCTGTGGAAGAAGAGCTGCAGAAAGACGACATGGTGTTCCTCAGCAGGTTTAAACCCACTCGGGACAGAGCCAGAGAGCAGAGCTCAGTGTCAGATCCACAGCTGCTCTCAGGAACTCTGGTAGACGAGGCCAAACACCTGGGAAACCTGGCCTTCAGAGTCTGGGAGAAGATGGGGGACCAGGTCCACTTCAGCCCGGTGGTTCTGGACCCAAACACTGCAGCCCCCGATCTCTATCTGTCTGCTGATCTGACCAGTGTGAGACGTGAAGATACACGGCAGCAGCTTCCTAATAATCCAGAGAGAAACATCTACTATGCCAATGTTTTTGGTTCTGAGGGTTTGACCTCAGGGAAACACAGCTGGGAGGTGGAGGTGGGAGATCATCCTCTCTGGTATGTTGGTTTGATTAAAGACTCAGTTGACAGGAAGGGAAAGGTGTTTGTTTCACCTGAATATGGAATCTGGTGTTTGTCGTATCGTGATGGAAAATACAAGAATGGTGATGTTGAGCCCGTCACGGTGAAGAAGAGTCTCCGGAGGATCAGAGTCCAGCTGGACTATGACGGGGGGACGGTTTCCTTCTACAACGCTGAAGACATGAAAAAAATCTACACTCACAAATACACTTTCACTGAGAAACTCTTCCCTTATTTCAGTCTTGGAATGTCTGGTGATGCAAAAACTTCTGAGATCAGAATCTGTCAGACAAAGAATAGATTAACCTGAGATAAAGAAAATATATTTATGTGTCTTTAATGTTTTGATGGAATGACTTTTCCAAGATCAGGATTATTTTAAGTAAAAAGTTCCCATGTGAAAACAAACGAATCTCAAAACTTTGAAAATACGACACATTTAAATATTATTGTAAAACATTCAGCGTATTTGTTCAGCGTTGAATAAGATAACAAAATATAATAGTTTATAAAGTTATGATTCATTTTATCCAAGTTTGTATTCATGTTATAAATGTGCTGGAATCACTGGGATGAGATTTTATGTTTTACTTTCAAACTTTACTGTTTAAATAAATGTTGTAACCAGTTAAAAATATGACATAAAAATCCACCATGTTCCTAAATCTGAGAGCTATTTTTAATCAACGTGCTTATTTTATAACATTCGAAGAGTAAAAGTCAAATGAAATCTTTATTAAAGAACATATTTCTGTGTAAATATTGTAAGTGTTCAAATGTCAGAGTTTATAAGTCGCTCCTCAAGTTTCAGTCCAAAGATCAGAGTTTTTAAATAAACTGCAATTAAAAGATACTAAAACATGAAAAACTGTTTAAACGTCTAGAAACACAGCTGGTTCTCATGTGAGCAAATGTTCCATAATTGTTCCTTCATATATTTTTAAACCATTAAATGTATCATGTATGTTTATTTCATAATTCTTAACTGTGGTTCATAAAACCTTCATATGTGAAACATTGATTTTGTTTAAGTTTCTTTCAAACATCTGTATTAACCTGGTAAACAAACATGATCATGATTTATTTTAATCATTTGATATCCTGATATAATAAACTGCATGTAATTTATTTTTGGGGAAAATAAAACATTAATAAAGTGAACTGACTTCGGTTTAATGAGTCTGTAAAAACAGGGAGACGCAGGTTTCTTGATCATTTTATGATAACACACTGATACAAATATTGTGCTTGATCTACTTAAAAAAATAAGTCAACTTTTTGCATGAGATTATTATTTAGATCAAGAAAGACTAGTCTTTGTATAAACTACTTAATTTTATGTATGTAAATAATACAATTTGCAAGTACAGTCAACTTAATTTACTTAAATTTACTTTCTTTATCAAAATTAAGTTGCCTTTACTTGCAAATGAATTTGGTACATACTAAAAATTAAGTAGTTTATACAAAGACTGGTCTTTCTTGAAAAAGTCACCTTATTTTTTTTTAAGTAGATCAAGCAAGATATTTTTTACTGTGGTTTCTACTTAAACAAATAAAGCATGTTTCATGTTAACGTTGGTCAATCTGCCCAATAGATTAAAATTGTTAAAGGAAAATGCAACAAGATCATTGCTTGTTGTTTGTGTGTAAATGAAAAGATTACTGGGATTACAGAAATACTGCTTGTTAAGGAAAAAATGCACAATGTCTTGTTTTTTGAACAAATGCAGATTAAGTTCTGCCATGGAAAAATTCAAACATTGTATTTTTATAACAAAAGATCAACAGCTTATTTAATGCAAATACTAACGGGGGTCAGCCGGGAGAGGGGAACTGATAGTGGGGGGTACGGAGGATGTGGATGCAGATAAAGGTGTTGATGTTATCTATTTTGTACTGTAATCCTTTCTCTAAGAGAACTAGCACCTCTGTGTCAGCTGCAGCACACCACAATTGCATTGAATGACTACTGTTAGGTATCCGGTCTTTAATGAAGGGGGGCCACAGTTTGCATTGAATGACCTGTCAGGTTTCATCCAATGATCTGTCAGGTCCGACCCGTTCCTATATAAAGAAGTCAAGAACATGTTGCCTCAGACTCGGCTGTCCAGCCTGCAGTCGACTCTCCTGAATGCCATCAGTAAAATAAACTTTGGTAATCTCGAGCTCACCGGTGTTGTAGTTTTGTTAAGGATCAATAGTGGAGAACGGGGTGATTTGAGCCTGTGGGGAAGTTGAGTCACCCCTTGTTTATGAACAACCATAGACAAATTTGGTCACGTGACGATGTGTGTTTGAAGAGTCATCCATTGTCCTCACCCTGTGATGGAGAGAGGCTGATTGAGTAATAAGCATATTTAAGTTCAAAAAACTGTTTTTTGCCGTTCAAGGTGAATTTTTCATGTTCAAGGAGTCGTGATTCTTGCGTCTGAACAATTAAAGACAAGTTTGAACAAATCTCACGTATGTGTTAGTGGATTAGGAAGTTATAATATGAGGCTATACTTTTAGCATGATGTTAGCTCTAAACTGCTGGATGATACAAGTTTGTTAAAATGGCAGGGGTGGGGTCATTTTAGCCAAAAGGCCCAGTCAGTGGCTCAACTTCACCCACTTATTATTATTATTATTATTATTATTATTAAAGTATTATGTTACTGTAATATGTACATTGCATTCTTACATTTTATCACCGAAATGATGTGACATTTTGAATTTTAGACCAGAAACCATCATGCCACGCCACTATAAACGGAAGACAGACAGGGCTTCAACTCTTGTGGATTTGGACAGAGCAGTGGCAGAGGTACAGAATTGGAAGTCCATTCGTCAGGTGGCAAGGGACATGAAGATCGACAGGATGACTTTAAAGAGATACATGGATATGAAACAACTAGGAGAAGTGAAAAGAACAAGCTATAAGAGAACAGGACATGCCAATCAAGTCTTCAGTGAAGAAATTGAGACAGAGCTTGCAGTCCATATAAAAAAATCTAGCTGCAATGTTTCACGGTCTAAGTGCCATGAAATGTCGTGAACTGGCATTTGAGTTAGCACGAAGAAATGGCCTTGATGTCCCTGCAAGCTGGATGAGAGACGAAAAAGCAGGTTAGACTAAGTGTACATTTATAATAATAGGGAATATTAATAATTTTTTTTCAGGGAAATGCCCACCATCATTCTTATGTAAATCTCAACGTAAACTGCAATGGTTGAATAAATGATAAATAAAAAGATAACCATCCTGGTCGATTCAGCACACCTGATTCTAGTTAAACTATTAGCTTGTCTGATCAACATCTAAAACATGCTGGATAGGGGCTCTCAAGGACCAGGATTCGGCACCCCTGATATAGGCTATATATCAACTTTTAACCTTTTATAGGACGTGATTGGTTCATGAGTTTTAGGATGCACCACCATCTGTCATGCCGCACTCCTGAAGCATGTGATATTTTATGGTTTATATTAATGGGCGTGGCAAAATGGCTCAACAGCGCCCCCTAGAAAACTTTGTACCTCAAGCCCCACAATACGGTTTGACGTACATGAACGAAAATCGGTACACACCTGTATCATGTCACAACTTAAAGAAAAGTCTCTTGGCGCCATGTCCCAAACCGAACAGGAAGTCGGCCATTTTGAATTAATTGTGTAATTTTGGCGCAATTTATGCCATTCCTTCGGCAGTTAATACGGCCCGAACCATAACGTGCACCCAGGTGTGTTATACATCAAAATGTGCGTCTCCATCCTGCGGAATACGCGCATTACTTTTCTATTTCAAAAAGTGTTACCGTGGCGACGCTAGACGCCAAAACGCGCGCCCCCGCTTCATCTGATTGGTCCATATTTGATAGTTCCCCAAAAGTCACCAAATTTTGCACCATGGTTTGCATTAACAGCGCCCCCTAGAATACTTTTCTCTGCCATAACATTTGAATGGTTTGACATAGAGAGTCGTGGGTGGTGTCATGGGACTCGGTATTGAGTCCTTGTCCTTCATTGGCCTGAATTAGCCCCGCCCCTTCTTCTGATTGGTTGTCCCTTTTTTCTGCTATAACTTTTGAATGGTTTGACATAGAAAGTCATGGGTGGTGTCATTTCTGATATGCTTATGGGGGGTGGTGGCCGTGAGTGCGAGGGCCCGTTCATCGCTGCTTGCAGCTTTAATTTTGAATACTTATACCATGTATTTCACGTAAGTAGTAGGAAAATAATGCTTAAAGGAGCTTGAGGCTCCTTTAAGAAATGAGACTCTCTAGCGCCACCCTTCACCACGACGGCCGTCGGGGGTACTGCAGCCAACAGCGAAGCCGGCACGGGAGAACGGGGAGAACGTGCATGCAGGTTGGATCCTGGGACCGGTCTAGTTCCTGGTTGGACCGGTCTAGTTCATGGTTGGATCCTGGGAGTACTACTACTACAGTACTCTGCTGCTCCAGCAGACCACACCATAAAAGATAAAAGTACAGGTAGGTGAGGGCCCCTATAGAAGGTGGTGAGGATGGTGGTGGTAGGTGTGGGCCCCTATAGAAGGTGGTGAGGATGGTGGTGGTAGGTGTGGGCCCCTATAGAAGGTGGTGAGGATGGTGGTGGTAGGTGTGGGCCCCTATAGAAGGTGGTGAGGATGGTGGTGGTAGGTGTGGGCCCCTATAGAAGGTGGTGGTAGGTGTGGGCCCCTATAGAAGGTGGTGAGGATGGTGGTGGTAGGTGTGGGCCCTATAGAAGGTGGTGAGGATGGTGGTGGTAGGTGTGGGCCCCTATAGAAGGTGGTGAGGATGGTGGTGGTAGGTGTGGGCCCCTATAGAAGGTGGTGAGGATGGTGGGGGTAGGTGTGGGCCCCTATAGAAGGTGGTGAGGATGGTGGTGGTAGGTGTGGGCCCCTATAGAAGGTGGTGAGGATGGTGGTGGTAGGTGTGGGCCCCTATAGAAGGTGGTGAGGATGGTGGTGGTAGGTGTGGGCCCCTATAGAAGGTGGTGAGGATGGTGGTGGTAGGTGTGGGCCCCTATAGTGCCTACATGTGCCACTTTAGGCAGATAAGATGTAACATTTTCATCTTTGTTGTTACAGAAATGAAACTTTTCTGTTCAGATTGTTTTATTCAGACCTTTGGCAGCAGATCAATACCCAGCAGTAAACATGTTACATTCTGATGTTTGCCAAGTACATGCAACATAAAGGGTAATTTACATTTATCTAAACATGTTTTGCACAGAAATATGTACATATTTTTTCTCTTACTGGTACGACAATACTGGACCAGATCAACTTATCCCTAAACTTAGGATATGTACCTCATGTTTTTAAAGTTGCAGTAAATAAACTTTTCCTTAAAAAACTGGTTTCAAGAGTACTCGAATACTTTTAAACATGTTGCTGATGTTTTTACATGTTGGATGTTTCATGAATATTGCCATTTTCTCACTTAATTTTTACATCAACAATTTAAACAACTGAAAACTGAAGGAATCAAATTAAAACAATCAGATAAATCAATCAAATGTTGTACAAACTGGAAAAGTTGAATGTAAAATGGAAATGTTTAGATTTGAAGCTCAAACTTTCTTTCAGGGAACAAACAAGACTTTAAGAATCTAAATGTGAAGTCAAAGATAAAAACATTTGTAGACAGAATCAAGAATAAAACAAGAATAATGAGATAAAAATCTAATTTATGATTAATCATTCAGTAAAGTATTTAATGTTTAATTGTGGAAAGATCAAATAAAAATACAATACACCAAAAAACTAAAGATAAATGATCATCATCATCATCGTCATCATCATCATCATCATCATCATCATCATCGTCATCATCATCATCATCATCATCATCATCGTCATCGTCATCATCATCATCATCATCATCATCATCATCATCGTCATCATCATCATCATCATCATCATCATGGAGACACTGAGGAACCACAACCAGAGTCCAAGTCCAGGATCCAACAGAGACAGTTTCTCTGACAGGAGACTCTGGAGACTAAAGTGGACCCAGAGACACTGAGGACTCAGAACCACACCAGGACCAGGACCTGAGTCCAAATCCAGCACAGAGAGGTTCAGTGAAGCTGGTGTTGAAGGTGTGGAGGTGGATCAGTCTGTCAGAGACAGAGACTTCATAGAAGGACAGAGTTCCAGCAGGAACGTCCACGTAAACTGCTGCTATGCCAGAGTATGAAGATGAAGATGAGGAGGTGACGGATGTTTCTCTGTTATTGTGCCAGACTTGGTACCGACCGCCTGGATAACAGTCCAGACTCCAGGAATGATCGTTTCCTCCAAACCAACAGTCACCAGAGTTTCCTTTCCTGCTGATTCTTCTGTAACTCACTGATACAGAAACATGTTCACTCCACTGGACCTCCCAGTAACAGCGACCCGTCAGAACTTCTCTACACAGCAGCTGAGGAAGATCATCATCATCAAACCTGTCTGGATGATCAGGATATGACTGATCCTCCTTCACACACGTCATCTTCCTGTTGTTGTCAGACAGTTTGATGTAGTTGTGGACTGTGTTTGTGTCGACGGTGAGTTGACAGGAATCTGATGGAGAGAACAAACAAGCAGCTGCAGTTATTATTGATCAGTTATTGATCACTGATGGACTCATGAACGAGTGAAGATGGTTGAATAAAAACACACTTACACTTCCTCAGACCTGGTGTCAGCCATCGTTGTCCAGCAGGCTCCACCCTGGAAGGAGGAGGAGGATAAGACCAGCTCAGTCTCTCTCAGAGGAAGCAGAGATGTCAGAACCCCCCCCCACCCCCCCATTACCTGTTGGACACTCCTGTATCCACTACACCCCCCCCATCACCTGTTGGACACACCTGTATCCACTACACCCCCCCCCCATCACCTGTGGGACACTCCCGTATCCACTACACCCCCCCCCCATCACCTGTGGGACACTCCTGTATCCACTACACCCCCCCCCATCACCTGTTGGACACTCCTGTATCCACTACACCCCCCCATCACCTGTTGGACACTCCCGTATCCACTACACCCCCCCCCCCCCATCACCTGTTGGACACTCCTGTATCCACTACACCCCCCCCCCCCCGATCACCTGTTGGACACTCCCGTATCCACTACACCCCCCCATCACCTGTTGGACACTCCTGTATCCACTACACCCCCCCATCACCTGTTGGACACTCCCGTATCCACTACACCCCCCCCCATCACCTGTTGGACACTCCTGTATCCACTACACCCCCCCATCACCTGTTGGACACTCCCGTATCCACTACACCCCCCCCCCATCACCTGTTGGACACTCCTTTATCCACTACCCCCCCCCCCCCCCATCACCTGTTGGACACTCCTGTATCCACTACACCCCCCCCCCATCACCTGTTGGACACTCCTGTATCCACTACACCCCCCCCCCATCACCTGTTGGACACTCCTGTATCCACTACATCCCCCCATCACCTGTTGGACACTCCTGTATCCACTACACCCCCCCCCCCATCACCTGTTGGACACTCCTGTATCCACTACACCCCCCATCACCTGTTGGACACTCCTGTATCCACTACACCCCCCCCCATCACCTGTTGGACACTCCTGTATCCACTACACCCCCCCCCCCCCATCACCTGTTGGACACTCCTGTATCCACTACACCCCCCCCCCCCCATCACCTGTTGGACACTCCTGTATCCACTACACCCCCCCATCACCTGTTGGACACTCCCGTATCCACTACACCCCCCCCATCACCTGTTGGACACTCCTGTATCCACTACACCCCCCCCCCATCACCTGTTGGACACTCCTGTATCCACTACACCCCCCCCCCATCACCTGTTGGACACTCCTGTATCCACTACATCCCCCCATCACCTGTTGGACACTCCTGTATCCACTACATCCCCCCATCACCTGTTGGACACTCCCGTATCCACTACACCCCCCCATTACCTGTTGGACACTCCCGTATCCACTACACCCCCCCCCCATCACCTGTTGGACACTCCCGTATCCACTACACCCCCCCCCATCAACTGTTGGACACTCCTGTATCCACTACACCCCCCCCCCCCATCACCTGTTGGACACTCCCGTATCCACTACACCCCCCCCCCATCACCTGTTGGACACTCCGGTATCCACTACACCCCCCCCCCATCACCTGTTGGACACTCCCGTATCCACTACACCCCCCCATCACCTGTTGGACACTCCTGTATCCACTACACCCCCCCATCACCTGTTGGACACTCCCGTATCCACTACACCCCCCCATTACCTGTTGGACACTCCCGTATCCACTACACCCCCCCCCCCCCATCACCTGTTGGACACTCCCGTATCCACTACACCCCCCCATCACCTGTTGGACACTCCCGTATCCACTACACCCCCCCCCCATCACCTGTTGGACACTCCTGTATCCACTACACCCCCCCATCACCTGTTGGACACTCCCGTATCCACTACACCCCCCCATCACCTGTTGGACACTCCCATATCCACTACACCCCCCCCCCCCATCACCTGTTGGACACTCCCGTATCCACTACACCCCCCCCCCCCCCCCCATCACCTGTTGGACACTCCCGTATCCACTACACCCCCCCATCACCTGTTGGACACTCCTGTATCCACTACACCCCTCCCCCCCTCCATCACCTGTTGGACACTCCTGTATCCACTACACCCCCCCCCATCACCTGTTGGACACTCCTGTCTCCACTACACCCCCCACAGCCCTGAGCAACCACCTGAGGAAAACCCCCACACCTGCTCCACCATAACCACCACCATATAACCCCCTCCCCACCCAGCAGTGTGTCCTACCTGAGAGTGTCCTACCTGAGTGTGTCCTACCTGAGTGTCCTACCTGAGTGTGTCCTACCTGAGTGTGTCCTACCTGAGAGTGTCCTACCTGAGTGTGTCCTACCTGAGTGTGTCCTACCTGAGTGTGTCCTACCTGAGAGTGTCCTACCTGAGAGTGTCCTACCTGAGTGTGTCCTACCTGAGAGTGTCCTACCTGAGTATGTCCTACCTGAGTGTGTACTACCTGAGAGTGTCCTACCTGAGTGTGTCCTACCTGAGAGTGTCCTGCCTGAGAGTGTCCTACCTGAGTTTCCTACCTGAGAGTGTCCTACCTGAGTGTGTCCTACCTGAGTGTGTACTACCTGAGAGTGTCTTACCTGAGAGAGTCCTACCTGAGAGTGTCCTACCTGAGTGTGTCCTACCTGAGTGTGTCCTACCTGAGAGTGTCCTACCTGAGTGTGTCCTACCTGAGAGTGTCCTACCTGAGTGTGTCCTACCTGAGTGTGTCCTACCTGAGAGTGTCCTGCCTGAGAGTGTCCTACCTGAGTTTCCTACCTGAGAGTGTCCTACCTGAGTGTGTCCTACCTGAGTGTGTACTACCTGAGAGTGTCTTACCTGAGAGAGTCCTACCTGAGAGTGTCCTACCTGAGAGTGTCCTACCTGAGAGAGTCCTACCTGAGAGTGTCCTACCTGAGAGTGTCCTACCTGTGAGTATTCTACCTGAGAGTGTCCTACCTGAGAGTGTCCTACCTGAGTGTGTCCTACCTGAGAGTATTCTACCTGAGAGTGTCCTACCTGAGAGTGTCCTACCTGAGTGTGTCCTACCTGAGAGTGTCCTACCTGTGAGAATGTCCTACCTGAGAATGTCCTACCTGAGAGTGTCCTACCTGAGAGTATTCTACCTGAGAGTGTCCTACCTGAGAGTGTCCTACCTGAGTGTGTCCTACCTGAGAGTATTCTACCTGAGTGTCCTACCTGAGAGTGTCCTACCTGAGTGTGTCCTACCTGAGTGTCTCCTACCTGAGAGTATTCTACCTGAGAGTGTCCTACCTGAGAGTGTCCTACCTGAGTGTGTCCTACCTGAGAGTATTCTACCTGAGAGTGTCCTACCTGAGAGTGTCCTACCTGAGTGTGTCCTACCTGAGAGTATTCTACCTGAGAGTGTCCTACCTGAGAGTGTCCTACCTGAGAGTGTACTACCTGAGAGTATTCTACCTGAGAATGTCCAGTCTCCAGCGGGGATCCTCCAGTCCAGACAGAAGTTTCCCTGCTGACTCCCCTGGATGGTTGTAGCTCAGGTCCAGCTCTCTCAGGTGGGAGGGGTTGGAGGTCAGAGCTGAGACCAGAGAAGAACTTCCTTCCTCTGAGATCAGACAGCCTGACAGCCTGCAGACACACAACACAGGTCTGCTGCATGTTCTCTGCTCAAGTGTCCTGCTGCAGACACACAACACAGGTCTGCTGCATGTTCTCTGCTCAAAAGTCCTGCTGCAGACACACAACACAGGTCTGCTGCATGTTCTCTGCTCAAGTGTCCTGCTGCAGACACACAACACAGGTCTGCTGCATGTTCTCTGCTCAAGTGTCCTGCTGCAGACACATTTAGCAGCAGGTTCTCTGGACCTGGAGAAGACTTGAATGAATCCTAACCTGAGAGACTCCAGGTGACAGTGTGGACTCTCCAGTCCAGGACACAGCTGCTCCAGTCCAGAATCCTGCAGGTCGTTGTTGCTCAGGTCCAGCTCTCTCAGGTGGGAGGGGTTGGAGGTCAGAGCTGAGACCAGAAAAGCACTTCCTTCCTCTGAGATCAGACAGCCTGACAGCCTGCAGACACACAACACAGGTCTGCTGCATGTTCTCTGCTCAAGTGTCCTGCTGCAGACACGTTTAGCAGCAAGTTCTCTGCTAAAAGTGTCCTGCTGCAGACACGTTTAGCAGCATGTTCACTGGACCTGGAAAAGACTTGAATGAATCCTGACCTGAGAGACTCCAGTTTGCAGTGTGGACTCTCCAGTCCAGGACACAGCTGCTTCAGTCCAGAATCCTGCAGGTCGTTGTTGCTCAGGTCCAGTTCTGTCAGACTGGAGGACTGAGAGCTGAGAACTGAGGACAGAAGTGGACAGATGTCCTCTGAGAGGTTACAGCCACTCAGTCTGCAGACGGAAGAAAAGAACAACAACCAGGTTATTTCAATGTGTCATTAAAGTCTCTGGAAATGAAAGAACCAGCGTAAACTCACTCATGTGAGGTTGTGCTGAAAAAGAGACTTACAGAACTTTCTTGGAGGCTTTGACCACCGGCAGCAGCCTCCGTAGAGCCTCCTCTGAAGCTGAGAACTTCTTCAGGTCAAACACCTCCAGATCTCCTGATGACAGTAAGATGAAGGCCAGAGCCGACCACTGAGCAGGAGACAGTTCATCTGTGGAGAGTCGTCCTGACGTCAGGGACCGTTGGACCTCCTCCACCAGAGACTGATTGTTCAGTTCATTCAGACAGTGGAACAGGTTGATGCTTCTCTCTGCAGACAGATCCTCACTGATCTTCTTCTTGATGTATTTAACTGTTTCCTGATTGTCCTGTGAACTTCTTTGGGTTGATGTCTTCAGACCTCGTAGGAGGTTCTGATTGGTCTCCAGTGAAAGACCCAGGAGGAAGCGGAGGAACAAGTCCAGGTGTCCGTTGGGACTCTGTAAGGCCTTGTCCACAGCACTCTGATAGAAACTGTTTGAAGAATGGTGAGTTGTTGGTTGATCTTCCAGCATGTTGACTCGAGACTTGATGAAGGACAGACGGACATACAGAGCAGCCAGAAACTCCTGGACACTCAGATGGATGAAGCAGAAGACCTGGTCCTGGTACAGGCTGCTCTCCTCTCTAAAGATCTGGGTGAACACTCCTGAGTAAACTGAAGCCTCTCTGACATCGATGCCACACTCTCTCAGGTCTGGTTCATAGAAGATCAGGTTTCCTTTCTGCAGCTGCTCAAAAGCCAGTTTTCCCAGAGACTCCACCATCTTCCTGCTCTCTGGACTCCAGTGTGGATCCGTCTCAGCTCCTCCGTCATACTTGGCCTTCTTCAGTTTGGCCTGGACCACCAGGAAGTGGATGAACATCTCAGTCAGGGTCTTGGGCAGCTCCCCTCCCTCTCTGGTTTCCAGGACGTTCTCCAGGACCGTAGCAGTGATCCAGCAGAAGACTGGGATGTGGCACATGATGTGGAGGCTCCGTGATGTCTTGATGTGGGAGATGATCCTGCTGGTCTTCTCCTCTTCTCTGAACCTCTTCCTGAAGTATTCCTCCTTCTGTGGGTCAGTGAACCCTCTGACCTCCGTCACCATGTCAACACAGTAAGGAGGGATCTGATTGGCTGCTGCGGGTCGTGTGGTGATCCAGAGACGAGCAGAAGGAAGCAGGTTCCCCCTGATGAGGTTTGTCAGCAGCACGTCCACTGAGGTGGACTCTGTAACATCGGTCAGGACCTCATTGTTGTGGAAGTCCAGAGGAAGTCGACTCTCATCCAGACCGTCAAAGATGAACGCGACCTGGAACTCTTCAAAGCTGCAGATTCCTTTGGTTTCAGAGAAGAATCCATGAACTAGTTCCACCAAGCTGAACTTTCTGTCTTTCAGCACATTCAGCTGTCTGAAGGTGAATGGAAGCAGGAACTGGATGTCCTGGTTGGTTCTGCCTTCAGCCCAGTCCAGACTGAACTTCTGTGTTAGGACTGTTTTCCCGATGCCGGCCACTCCCTTCGTCATCACCGTTCTGATTGGTCCTCCTCTTCCAGGTGGGGGTTTAAAGATGTCTTCCTGTCTGATGGATGTTTCTGCTCCGTCTGGTTTCCTGGAAGCTGCTTCAATCTGTCTGACTTCATGTTCATTGTTGACCTCTCCGGTCCCTCCCTCTGTGATGTAGAGCTCTGTGTAGATCTGCTCCAGAAGGATTTTATTTCCTGCTTTAATGATTCCCTCAAACACATGCTGGTGCTTCTTCTGCAGCTGAACTTTGAGTTTGGATTGACAAACGGCAGCGACTGTCTCTAAATAAAGATAAAGAAAAACACTTAGTGCTTTAAAACCAGCCCACAACAAGTTCTACTTCCTCTAAAGAATCAACATTTCAACATTCACTGATCAGCCGTTTAATGAGGAGTTTTGAAGCGTTTTCCTCCCCAAAACCCCTCCGATCAATCAGAGGAACAACAACAGTGTTTCCTCTACGATTCACTTCAGACACACCAGTTGTGTTTGTTTTGTGTTTGCTGGAACTGAATATTGAATCCACACGGTTCAACTCTTTAGAATAAAACTCTAATTTACTGGGATATTAATGACCGTATTAATGAGATGTTCCTAACAGAAGATGAGCTGAGTTCCTCCACCTTCCAGTGGGTTTAATGTTGTGTCTGATCTGTGAATGTTGATCTACTGAGACATTGGGTGTAGTTTATCCAGCAGCTCAGATGTTCAGAGAAACGTCTTACTGCTCTGCAGGAGGTCGGCCAGCTTCTCCTGCTTCCTCCTCCTCAAGAACTTCACTGTGATCTTCATGAATGTCTCTCTGATGCTCTTCTGCTCCTCATCTTCATCCTCCTCCAGACTCTCTGAGGATTCTGGGTAATCTGGACTCAGAACCTTCTGGATCTTCTTCAGCTCGTCCTTCACAAACATGACGATGTCGTCCTCCAGCAGCTGGAACAGAAGACCACATGAAGGACACAACCAGACTGAAATCATGGAGACAAATATCAGGTCCATGATGGACAGACTGACAGTCCACTGGTCTCCAGAGACCAGCATGGAGACAAACATCAGGTCCATGATGGACAGACTGACAGTCCACTGGTCTCCAGAGACCAGCATGGACACAAACATTAGGTCCATGTTGGACAGACTGACAGTCCACTGGTCTCCAGAGACCAGCATGGAGACAAACATCAGGTCCATGATGGACAGACTGACAGTCCACTGGTCTCCAGAGACCAGCATGGAGACAAACATCAGGTCCATGATGGACAGACTGACAGTCCACTGGTCTCCAGAGACCAGCATGGAGACAAACATCAGGTCCATGATGGACAGACTGACAGTCCACTGGTCTCCAGAGACCAGCATGGAGACAAACATCAGGTCCATGATGGACAGACTGACAGTCCACTGGTCTCCAGAGACCAGCATGCAGACAAACATCAGGTCCATGATGGACAGACTGACAGTCCACTGGTTTCCAGAGACCAGCATGCAGATGGACATCAGGACAGATGGAGAAGCAGTTGTTGTTCATGTACAGACCTGAAAGACGGAGTCCAGCTGGGTCTGGTGCTGCTGGACAGACGGACCGCTGGGGGACTCTGAGATCTCCTGGTCCACTCTGTGGAGGAATCATGGAGAACTACAATTAATTAATATTGTAATAAACTTGAGACGGCATCGTACCACAGAGTAGTCACGTGGTGCGTCATTCAGGATGCACTGCAGGGAAAATAAACATTTAATCATGATGGCTCATTATGTATTTGTAGCCAACTTATTCATTTTGAAAGTAGGCTAATATAGCTAAAATAGATAAATACAGCATGTGCTGCCTTCATTATAAGGCTTATATAAGGCTTTACATTTTTTCCAGACATATTTGTTTTTTAGTTTGTTTGGTCCAATATGGCTCTTTCAACATTTCGGGTTGCCGACCCCTGGTCTAAAGAGTCACAAAGCTCCTTAAGGACCAAGTTGTTGAGACGGTTAGTACCCATGGATGCCCTGAGGTCCGTTTTAATCAGACCTGCAGTGGAGAACAGTCTCTCACTACAAGAAGTCATGGGAAGGCTGATGATGACTCGAAGTAGTTTATTAGGGTTTGGAAAAATGTAAAAAATTAAAGTTCCTGACTTGGAATGTAAATGGAGCCGGGAACAGGGCGAAGAGACAAAAACTTCTTAATCAGATAAAAACCCTGCAGGCGGACATTGTCCTACTACAAGGAACGCACTTAGTTAAAGCTTCAGCAGATGCATTGACCACGGCACAGTTCCGCATGTTTTCTCAGCCTGTTACAACTCCAGACAAAGAGGGGTAGCAATTCTCATTAATAAGAGAGTAAATTTCACTGTAAAGGACACACACATTGACTCAGAGGGTAGATATTTAATATTAGTCTTGCAAATTCAAAGCTTGAATTTATGTATTGCTAATGTATATGGTCCAAATGTTGATGACTCCTCGTTTTTTCACTCTTTTTTCACCTCACTTTCTGCTCACCTAGACAACACAGTGATCATCGGAGGAGACCTCAACATGGTTCTGGACCCTGGAGTGGACAGGCTCAGTAATGCAGGTGGACACAGGAGTTGGCAGTCAGCAAGTATTGTTAAGCAATACATGAATGATCGGGGTCTTTGCGATACATGGCGTTCTCTTCACCCAACTCTAAGGGACTACACTTTTTTCTCAGCTGTGCATCACTCACATTCTAGGTTAGATTATTTTTTAGTCAGTAGCTCTCTGATGAGAGATATATCTCAGATTCCCAAATCCACCCAATCCTTATTAGTGATCACGCACCAGTTACTTTCACTCTGGAGAAGACGGGGAGCGTACCATGCTTTAAAAATTGGAGATTTAACACATCTTTGCTTAAAGACCCTGACTTTATTAATTTTTTTAAGAGAGAATGGGACATATATTTGCAAAATAATGATCAGCCGGAAACATCAGAGACTGTCCTATGGGAAGCAGGAAAAACAGTAATGCAAGGTAAAATAATCTCCTTCTCCTCGAATAAAAAAAGGAAAGATAACTTAAAAACAAAAGAATTAGAATGCAAAATTAAAATGCTAGAGGAGGCCTTCCGGACCTCTGCAGACGAACGCATCCTTAATAGAATAAGGAAAACTAAAATAGAATTAAACAAAATAATTGACGCAAAAACACAGTATTTAGTACAAAGAAAAACTTTGGAAAACTTTGCACACACCAACAGATCGGGGAAATATTTAGCCAATCAATTAAAAATAACTAGGGAAAAAGCAACCATAGCATCTATTAAGGACCAATCAGGGGAAGTTACACATGATCCCTGTTTAATAAACTCAGTTTTCAGAGACTTATACTATAAACTATATTCATCGCAAATTGAGCCATCCGACCAATCCATCAACGAGTTTCTTGGAAAAATTAATCTGCCGAAGTTACATCATGAGCAGGTTACGAACTTAGACTCACCGCTCTCAATGGGAGAACTCCATGAAGCTCTCCAACATATGCCTAATAATAAAGATCCGGGCCCAGATGGCTTTCCAGCTGAATTCTATAAGGAATTCTGGAGCATATTAGCACCAACATTTTATAAAATTATCCTAAATGTTAGGGAGAATAAAAGCTTACCCTTAAATATGAACTCTGCTAATATTAGTCTTTTATTTAAACCTGATAAGGATCCCTTGCTCCCATCGAGCTACTGCCCAATATCATTGATAAATGTGGACCTTAAAATAATCAATTAAATAGCAAATAAACATCAATTCGGATTTGGCGAATCTTTTATTGACTGGATAAAAATATTATATAGCTCGCCCAAGGCACGTGTAAGGACAAATGATCAAATCTCCTCAAGCTTTAACTTGGAAAGAGGCGCTAGGCAAGGTTTCCCTCTCTCTCCCTCATTATTTGCAATATTTATTGAACCTTTAGCTGCAGTTATTAGACAAAATCAAAATATCAAAAGGTATACAATGCAAAATATTAGAGCACAAAATAAGTCTTTATTCGGATGACGTACTCCTCTTCCTCCAGAACTCACGATCTTCACTATCACAGACAATTGCACTTATAGAGGGATTTTCATTTCTGTCTGACTATTCTATTACAGTTTTTGCCCATTGCTTGAACACTATAGACCCATGCTTAAACTAAAGTAACACAACTTTAAACTTTTGTTACCATACCTCAAACACATGTACCCATACCTTAAACCAAAGCGCTGCTTTGCACTCTAGTTGCAATTCTGCAACACACTTAGTCCTTTATGCAACACACTTGGTCCTGCATACTAGACTCTATTTCATACATAAGACACTTCGTTCACAAATGAAATCTCAGGGTGCCATTTGGAAAACACATGTTTCCAAAATACAAAACACATCGGTTACAGTTTTTCACAATTGTTAACACACAAAAAACGAAAACTTGGCACAATTTGCACAACCATCACTTTAAGTACCTAATCAATCAACACAATTTACACTACATCACACTCCCTTATCTGCATTAGACTCTGACTTTCCTTCTTTACACTCTGTTGTCAATTTCACACAACCTTGTTGTCAAAACACTACACACAGTGTTTAGTTGTTGGACACACTTATCACATCAAATCACAAAGCATCAACCTACAACACACCTTGTTGTCAAAACACTACACTCAGTGTTCAGTCGTTGCACACACTTCTCACATAAAATCACAAAGCATCAATCTACAACACACACATAGTCAAATCTCAAAACATCCACGTCTGGTGAGCCATTTGCAATCAGGACTGCACTATCAAAGGGCCTTGAGAGCAATGTTTTGTTTGGTGAACAATGGAGAACCAGAGAAGAAGAGGGTTGAGAGTGAGAGGAGGACGACATAGAGGAGTAGGTAGACAGAGAGAAGGAGGCGGAGGACAAGGAGAAGATCAAGGTGGAGGAGGAGGGAGAGGAAGAGGAGGACAAGGTGGAGGAGGACAAGGAGAAGAACGAGGTGGAGGAGGAGGAGCAGGAGGAGGAGGAGGGAGAGGAAGAGGAAGAGGAGAAGAACAAGGTGGAGGAGGAGGAGGCTTGTGCCGATGTAAGTCCTGAGTCCTGTCAGGGCTTTATGCGCCACTCAAGGCGTTTTTTCCAACGCTGCCTGGACAGGGAGGACATTGCTGTGGATGTGGATGAGGCCCTCTGGCCAGATAGAAACCAGAGGCATGATGGAGGGGGGGTTTGAGCAGGCCAGTTCACAGTACATTTACGTCCAAAAATGTATAAAAGAAAAATAAATAAAAAATTTTTTGGCTGCATATGTTTGTGCTGTTTTATGTTTGACTATGACAAAAGTAGGCCTACACAGTAATCTTCCAAAAAGATAAATTGATTATTCTCAATAGTCATTGACATCCATGTGTGAGCCATTTCTATGATTGTGTTTTCAGTTTTGCACTTCATTGTGCTGTGAATGCTTGGTGTGTGTGCAGTAATTGCTAGTTGTGTGTATCAAATGAATGGTATGTGTGTATCATTTGAAAATATGGCTGTGTGTACCAAATGAAAACATGAGCTCCATTTTGGGAACAGTTAAGAGATTTGATGGAAAAGAGTCTTCCTGGGGAAGAAGTGACAGGGTTTAGCATTTTGTGTGTGATGTTTTCAGTTTTGTGTGTGCAGTTTTGAGAATGCCGTTAGGTTGTGAAAAACGTGTGTTAGCAATTGTGAAAAACTGTAATTGCAACCATTCAAATACACACCTGAAGGCACTAGCTTGCTAAACGTAACACCAATCAGCCAGCTACAAAAAGGCCACAGTTTAGCCATTTCAAGAACTTTGCAAGCATGGATGGAGGGATAGCAAGAGGCAGAGGGAGAGCTAGAGGACAAGGAAGAGGACGACAAGGAGGGCAAGGACAAGGTGGAAGAGGCAATGCACGGACCTCCATATCTGACGATATAAGGGCAACTTTGGTGGATCATGTTATAGATCATGGCCTGACAATGAGGGAAGCTGGGCAGAGAGTCCACCCGCACCTCACACAGTGGCATCTATAATACTGTAAGAACATTCAGACTGGAAAACAGGTATGTTTTCCCCTCTCTACCTTCTACTTAGATGGTATTTACAGCACTCTACAGTATATCACATTACCACATCACATGTGCAGGGTATTGCAGGGTTCAGTACAGTGGATGATACAGTATATACAGTGAAGTACTGTAAGAAAAAGAATCAAACTGATGACAATTTGTGTTTGTATTTCTCTAGAATGACAAGAAAACCTTCTGGGGGAGGACGCCAGCGCCTGTTCACACAACCATGAGCCCACGTGCAGTATGCACAATTATTTGTTTACAGTATAGTCTTTTTTCTAATTTTTTTTTTTTGTTCACGTTACTATGTACAACATTGAGTAGGCCTATTTGGTTTGGTTTTTTTGGTTGCTTGAAAATGTGCCTGCTGAATAAACAAAAATAAAAAAACAAAATCAAAGACTGCAGTGTTTTATATAAAGTAGACTAGTGTGTTCTCGCTGATCTGAAAGTGTATGCATATGATACAAGTGTGTGTCATTTTGTCATCAGAGTTACATTTTGACCAAGTATTTTTAGCTTTTGATAGCAGAGTTAAGGCAGTGATAGTAGAGTTTCAATTTGACACAGATGTGAATGGTATATTTCCCAGTGTTGTGTCACGCTTACTTGTGTGTAGAGTTTTGGCACAATGAGCGAAATTTTGCAAAATGTGTTCAAGCAATGGGCAAAAACTGTAATTAGTCTAAATCTACTGTTCTGTGTGTTAACTGCAAGTTTAGAAATATAGCCAATACTGAATTACAAATAGGGAACATTAGATATTTAGGTATAAATATTTCCCCTAGGCTGTCAGAGTTAATAAAATTAAATTATGTTAAGCTTTTAAAGAAAATAGAAGATGATCTTTCTAGATGGAGCTCTCTCCCCATTTCACTCATGGGAAGAATTGCCACCATTAAAATGATGGTTTTACCAAAAGTAAATTATTTTTTCTCAATGATACCATGCAAACCCCCTCTTTCCTGGTTTAAATCATTGGACTCATATGTATCAAAATTTTTGTGGAATAATAAAACACCACGTATTAGTTTAAAGACATTGCAAAAATCCAAAGAATGCAGAGGTTTAAAGTTACCCAACTTCCAGTATTACTTCATAGCCAATAAATTACTCTATATTGTAAAATGGTCGAAAAAATAATTCTCTATATAATCAATGGCTGGACTCAGAGCAAGTATTTTGCAACGAGCTAGTAATTTCGGAGTTACCATTTATCAGTCAAAGCATTAAACATCATAAATGTTTCAAAAGTATTACTATTAGCACACCTCTGACAGCCTGGTGGGAATTTCTCAAAGTAGCTAAAATTTCACTTTCTCCATGTGACCGTACACCCATATGGAACAACCCAGACATCGTGAAAAATGATAAAAAGATGGTAAACTTTGTTCAATGGAGAGATCAAGGAATACGGTACTTACAGCACGTAATTGTAGGAGGACAGTTTGTACCTTTCAATACACTTTTTCTTCAATATGGAATTAGCAGTAATACATTTTTAGAATACCAACAATTTAAGGCCATAATAAATAATATGTATAAAATTAGCCAATTAGACTTATGTCTTCCCGCTAGGATAATTGATTTATTGAACCTAAGTACTTTAAAGTTGCTATCAAAACTTTATAGGTTAGTGTCTAAGTTAGATAATTCAGTCTCTCTCCCGATCTCAAAGTGGGAGTCGGATCTCTCTCTTAACAATGACCAGATTTCTTGGTCACAAATATGTTTAAATACGTTTACTATGACTAAGAACACACATTTACAACTTATACAGTAAAAAGTTCTTCATAGAATACATTATACTGGACAAAGGATGTTCCAGATGGGCTTTGTCACCTCTAATATCTGTTCACAGTGCACAGAAAACACTCCTGATAATTATATGCATGCTTTATGGTTCTGTACACCGGTACAGAGGTTCTGGAAGGAGATTTGTGAGGATTTATCCACATGGTTCAATTACAAAATCCCAGTGTGCCCCACAATATGTATATTGGGACACCTGGGAGATATTCAAATGGAACCTAACTGGTTACACGTGTTTCTCACCGCCTTATGTATCGCAAAGAAAACCATTCTAGTGAATGGGGTCCACCAGAGGACTTCCTGTCCTGTTAAAGGTTCCCTGGTCCTCCTTAGACTGAGAACGCCCACGTCTTTCTCCCAGTACCAGCTCTCAATCTGCTGCTACAAGAAGGTCCAGCAAGTGTCCACAAAGACCAGCTTCTCAACAGATCCATGTTCACATGGTTCCAGGAACCATCTGTCCTCCTGCATCCAGCACCACCGTCCACCTGAGGAGAACTTCCTCCCTAAATGATGTTGCAACCTCAGCAGAAAGATGTCCCCTGCTGGACAAACCGCTGAACTACAGTCACTCAGAAGAGACTCCAACACCCCCTTTATAGTCTGCTGTGTTTCTGGAAACATCAACAACCATCTAACAACGGCAGCAAAACAGATAAATGTTCACTTTAAACATGTTACCATGGAAACGTTTCAGTCTCAGTTACGTTTTTCAGAAACAACATTTACAAACAACTCACTCGTCTGAAGGAAAACCAGGAGACTCTTTAAAATAGATAGGTAAACCCTTTGATCCGTCACTCTTCAAGGACACACAGCTGGGTCCAGGTCCAGGTTCAGATCCAGATTCAGGTCCAGGTTGTTTCCTGTAATAAAGGTGTTTGGTGACGTGAGGGCTGAACTCTGACGTGCAGAAGAGTCATGGACAGTTAGATCATCTCACCTCTCTGAAGGAAAACCAGCAGACTCTTTAAAATAGATAGGTAAACCCTTTGATCCGTCACTCTTTAAGGACACACAACTGGGACCAGGTCCAGGTCCAGGTCTCCTGTAATAGATAGATAGATAGATAGATAGATAGATAGATAGATAGAACTTTATTCATCCCCAAAGGGAAATTCAACCGTCCAGCAGCTCATCAAAACATAAACATAAAAAATCAACCACACTTCCATTCAGACAATAAAAGCACATTCATAATATTAAAATAAACATGAAATATAAGGTTTTTAAACAAATATCCTATAAAGTGCAAACTAAAATATAAAATATAAATAATAAAGGTGTTTGGTGATGTGAGGGCTGAACTCTGAACTCTGACGTGCAGAAGAGTCATGGACAGTTAGATCATCTCACCTCTCTTCTTCTCTCTCAGGTTTTCCCCTCGGGGAGGTTTTGGAGGGAAGGACTCCCTCCTCTCTGTCCTCACACTGATCCATGCTGCTGGATTCACATCAGCTCACACACCTTCTACCTTCATCTGCAGAGGAAACACACGTCATGGTAGATGAACAACCAGCTGCTCCATCTTCATTTTTTGATGCAGGTGTAAGTAGTTTTTTCATAAATAAATAATGTAGTGATGAAAAGGCAGCAGCTTCTCTCTAAAGTCTGAGCTCAGTCCTGGATGACACGTCTCTAAATATAAATGTGTATTTTAAAGAGTTTTAGTGTTTAATTGTTGTGTTTTGATAACTTAACGCTTAGTGTGAGTCTTTGTATAAATGACTTAATTTTTAGTATGTACAAAATTCATTTGCAAGTAAAGTCAACTTAATTTTGATAAACAAAGTAAACTTAACACAAATAAGTTGACTGTACTTGCAAAATGTATCATTTACATACATAAAATTATGTAGTTTATACAAAGACTAGTCTTTCTTGATCTACATAATAATCTCATGCAAAAAGTTGAATTGTTTTTTTAAGTAGATCAAGCAAGATATTTGTATCAGTGGTTTGAGACTCAGCTGAGGCGTGTCAAGTATTTACTTCCTTATCAACTAAACTAAAAACAGCCTCCTAAAAAATATCTTCCTTGATCTACTTCAAAAAAATGAAGGCGACTTTTTCGCATGAGATTATTATGTATCAAGAAAGACTAGTCTTTGTATAAACTACTTGATTTTTAATATGTACAAAATACATTTGCAAGTAAAGTCAACTTAATTTTTATTTTTTTTTTTCTTTCTTTTTTTTCTCTTTTTTTCCTTTTTTTCTGTTTTTTCATTTTTTGCTTTCTCTTTTTTTTCCTTTTTAAAGTAAACTTAATTTTGATAAATAAAGTAAACTTAACACAAATAAGTTGACTGTACTTGCGAAATGTATTATTTACATACATGAAATTATGTAGTTTATACAAAGACTAGTCTTTCTTGATCTACATAATAATCTCATGCAAAAAGTTGACTTATTTTTTTAAGTAGATCAAGCAAGATATTTGTATCAGTGTTTGAGACGCAGCTGAGGCGTGTCAAGTATTTACTTCCTTATCAACAAAACTAAAAACAGCCTCCTAAAAAATATCTATAATTTTTAAGTAGATCAAGCACAATATTTGTATCAGTGCAGATGCTGCAGAATCTGTTTTTACACCCACTTTTGTTGCATAAACCTTTTTATCCATTTCAAAAATGGCCGCACACGAACGCGTTTTTTGTTTTCTTTTGTTTTTTTTTACCTTGTCTGCACACATGATAATGATTGATACCATGTAGGTAAAAACCAAAGGCATATATATGTGCATTATTGCTATATTTAATATATATACATATATACGCCTACATACGCATACACTTACATACATAAATATATACATACAAACCCAGTGATGTGACGAACGCAGGTTTTTGAATCCGGCTGTTTTACGTTCTATTATTTCAGAGGAAATTAGGAAAGTGTGTCGTTCTTGCTTCAACTTTCTTGTAGAAAAAAGGAGTGGAAAAGTAGCTCATTTGTATTTAAAATAAAAAGGCACAAATAAAAACCTGATAAGACCGGTTTATACCGGTGGAAACAGGAACAGGGAAGCCGGATTTATGTATCTGTTGATCACCGGCATCAACAAACTGAATTCCTTCGTTTGTGGTTTTTGTTGCAGATTTCCAGTGCTCGACGTGAGGCCTCGATGTGTTTCCTCAGGTTTTTACTGGCCTGGTATCAACTATTAATATGTGAGCAGACAAGGAAGAAGGAAAGAAAAAAAAAGACATGTTAAACAGGATTTGTGTTACGTGTTGTTATGTGCGTGCATGTACATAGATATTTATGTATAAATAGGTGTGTAGACATTGGGTAGAGATGTATTTTTAGAGATTCATTTATTTTGTGTAATTTGTGTAATTCAGTCTCGTTAACTCTTGCTAGACTGGATTCAGTGAATGATCCATGGAATCAGTAAAGTTCAGAAACCGTCAGAAGCAGCAGTGAAGTTGATGTTGATGACAGATATTCATTTCTGCTGTGGTTTTATTGAGAAGCGTCGTCTCTCTGACCCTGGAGGAATAAAACTCCTCTAGTACAATTCGCAAGTACAGTCAACTTATTTGTGTTAAGTTGACTTTATTTATCAAAATTAAGTTGACTTTAAAAAAGAAAAAAAGAGAAAACAAAAAATAAAAAAATGAAAAAAAGATAAAAAAGGAAAAAAAATAAAAAAAAGTAAGGAAAAGAAAAAAAAAACAAAATTAAGTTGACTTTACTTGCAAATTAATTTTGTACATATTAAAAATTAAGTAGTTTATACGAAGACTAGTCTTTCTTGATCTACATAAAAATCTCATGCAAAAAGTTTATTTTTTTTTTAAGTAGATCAAGCAAGATATTTTTTAGGAGGTTGTTTTTAGTTTTGTTGATAAGGAAGTAAATACTTGACACGCCTCAGCTGCGTCTCAAACACTGATACAAATATCTGGCTTGATCTACTTAAAAAAAAATAAACTTTTTGCATGAGATTTTTATGTAGATCAAGAAAGACTAGTCTTTGTATAAACTACTTCATTTTCTGTCAACTTAATTTTTTTCATTCTTTTTTCCCTCTTTTTCTCTTTTTTTCTTCTTTTTTTCATTTTTCATTTTCTCTTATTTTCTTTTTAAGCTCAACTTAATTTTGATAAATAAAGTAAACTTAACACAATTAAGTTCTTCAAATCTTCAGTTCAACCTGAATCAAGTGAAACGTCTTCAAGAACAACAGAAATGGAAGTCATGTTTGTTTGAGCCTTTGAGAGTTTCTCTGACCTGGATGAAAGTCTTTTATTTCATATTTACTTTGTACAAAAGCTTTAAATAAAGAGTCAAGTTTACAGAGAACAGTAAAGTTTCTGGAGACAGAGTTGAAACATGAATCAAACTTACAGTTTGTTGGATCGTCCGCAGCTCTCCTGATGACTCGACTCCACGGCCTGAAAGACCAGATCTGAGTCTGTAAAACGTTCCCAGGTGAGAGTCCAGACTCCGCCCCCTGGTCTCCAGGTGAGAGTCCAGACTCCGCCCCCTGGTCTCCAGGTGAGAGTCCTGACTCCGCCCCCTGGTCTCCAGGTGAGAGTCCAGACTCCGCCCCCTGGTCTCCAGGTGAGAGTCCAGACTCCGCCCCCTCGTCTCCAGGTGAGAGTCCAGACTCCGCCCCCTCGTCTCCAGGTGAGAGTCCAGACTCCGCCCCCTGGTCTCCAGGTGAGAGTCCAGACTCCGCCCCCTCGTCTCCAGGTGAGAGTCCTGACTCCGCCCCCTCGTCTCCAGGTGAGAGTCCTGACTCCGCCCCCTCGTCTCCAGGTGAGAGTCCTGACTCCGCCCCCTGGTCTCCAGGTGAGAGTCCTGACTCCGCCCCCTCGTCTCCAGGTGAGAGTCCTGACTCCGCCCCCTGGTCTCCAGGTGAGAGTCCTGACTCCGCCCCCTCGTCTCCAGGTGAGAGTCCAGACTCCGCCCCCTGGTCTCCAGGTGAGAGTCCAGACTCCGCCCCCTCGTCTCCAGGTGAGAGTCCTGACTCCGCCCCCTCGTCTCCAGGTGAGAGTCCTGACTCCGCCCCCTCGTCTCCAGGTGAGAGTCCTGACTCCGCCCCCTGGTCTCCAGGTGAGAGTCCTGACTCCGCCCCCTCGTCTCCAGGTGAGAGTCCTGACTCCGCCCCCTGGTCTCCAGGTGAGAGTCCTGACTCCGCCCCCTCGTCTCCAGGTGAGAGTCCAGACTCCGCCCCCTGGTCTCCAGGTGAGAGTCCAGACTCCGCCCCCTCGTCTCCAGGTGAGAGTCCAGACTCCGCCCCCTGGTCTCCAGGTGAGAGTCCAGACTCCGCCCCCTCATCTCCAGGTGAGAGTCCAGACTCCGCCCCCTCATCTCCAGGTGAGAGTCCAGACTCCGCCCCCTCATCTCCAGGTGAGAGTCCAGAGTATTGTTTTTAATGGACAAGATCCGGTATTTTACATTGAATTCTATTGTTCAGGTTTTAAAATTCTAGCTAAATACATAAAAAAGGGAGGTGAGGTGTGAGCTTCATAACAAACTTCTGTGCCTACTGAGCATTAATAACATGGGGTTAGCCATAGAAAGGGGCGATAACAGCCTCCTGCGCCTACTAGTAGGTAGAGTAGGGCCATACTGGCCCATATCTATGGGATGATTGTTATCGTTTTGTCCTTCATTCAATAATATGACAGCAGTCAAATCGGGTGATGGATCCCATTGACTTCGCATAGTACTATATCCGTGGTGCTCCCATTAAAACCTCAATAAAACACTGCTAAAACAGCATTAAAAACATGCTTTTACAAACTAACAGTAACAATCAGTACCTTGCGCGACAAAAACTCATAATTTAGCCACTATAACAAAGAATAATATATAAATAATAATAATAATGTCATAATCCGTGTATATATCACGACAACGGATCCCATTGACTTTGCATGGTACAATATCCGTGGTGCTCACACGGAATTATACCATTTTCCGTGTTGGTACCACGGAAAATAGTGGTGAGAGGTCGTGGGCATTTCACGGATTTTTGTGAGATCAGGTTGATCTGGGTACAGCAAGCGAAAAAACCAGAGTCAAATTCGCTGTTGGACAATGTTCAAACTTGGCCAATAAAGATGATTCTGATTCTGATTCTGATTCTGATTCTGATTCTTATTCTGATTCAGGTTTAGACTCATGTACAGGATTTCTGTCAATGTTTCACAATATTGTCTTTGGTATCATTTTAAAGGGGATCTTTTAAGCATTCATTCAAGTTAAGATGTGATACATTTCCTGAATCCTTATGGTCCTGTGAGTATTCCAGTTTTTGTATTTTGTGTCTCTGTTGTTCCTAGATGACACAGGGATAACATATAGTGTTGTTAATTGTCCTTCAACAATTATTAATAATTAATAAAGTAGATTATTTATCAAATTGAATCATCAATATGCCTTAATCAAAACGGGGCACCACTTGGATTTTAACCAGGAAAATGATAAGTTTAACACCAGAATCAGTCTCAAAGTGTGGGTTATTCTACAGAATAACAATTGAAGGATGAAATCCGAACACAGGCTCCGGCAACCAACATAAGCGGCAAACGTGCGCAAAATAAACAAGGACGACTTCTTTCACTCAGAATTTATTTACACCAGTGTCAAGCAAATGGTAAAACACTTTGGATAAATTCTGACGGCTCAACTACATTAACAGGGACAAGAAATCATATAATGCAAATCTTCAGATCACGTGTGTGTGTGTGTGTGTGTGTGTGTGTGTGTGTGTGTGTGTGTGTGTGTGTGTGTGCGAGTGTGTGTGCGGGTGTATGTGTGTGTGTGTGTGTGTGTGTGCGAGTGTGTGTGCGGGTGTGTGTGTGTGTGTGTGTGTGTGTGTGTGTGTGTGTGTGTGTGTGCGGGTGTGTGTGTGTGTGTGTGTGTGTGTGTGTGTGTGTGTGCGAGTGTGTGTGCGGGTGTGTGTGTGTGTGTGTGTGTGTGTGTGTGTGTGTGTGTGTGTGTGTGTGTGTGTGTGTGTGTGTGTGTGTGTGTGTGTGTGTGCGTGTTTGGTCTGGCCGATCAGCGTTCCTTGGGGAACAGCTGAGTGGTTACGCTCAGCAGGTGGATGAGGGGACAGCAGCTTGGCCTCCTTCAGCTCCAGGTCGGTCCGAAGGTGTTCACGTCGAGGCCTGCAGGTCCCTGGTTCGGCTTTCTGGGCTCGGAACCTCTTGGGTCACTCGTGCAGCGCTGGAAAACGGACGCTCCTTCGGTCAACAATCCTGGAGGAGGGAGCCGCTCGGTGGCGCAGTGGTTTAAGCAGCGGCTCATATACTGAGGCTACAGTCCTCCTCCTGCAGCGGTCGCGGGTTCGAATCCAGCCTGCGCACCTTTGCTGCGTGTCTTCCCCCTTCTCTCTCTCTACCCCTTTCCAGTCTGCATCTCAATAAAGGGCCACTAGAGCCCAAAAAAATCTTAAAAAAAAAAAAAAAACAATCCTGGAGGGGGGGCGGTCCTTGACTGGTCCTGGTGCTACAGCAGACCTGTAGGGGAGAAGAAAGGCAGAGAAGAGAGAAGAGAGGGGTCCTTCTCTTTTATACCTGCGCCCAGGAAGTCCATGCTCCTTCCTGCAGCTTGGGGTCCTTGCCCAATCAGAGTGTGGTCCCTGATCAACAAGGGGCCACATATGTAAATCCTGGCTGAGCTTCGTGTCTATGGGTTTTTCCGTTGCTCCAAACCGTGTGGCCACGGTGCCGTAAAACTTTAGGGTGGCTTCGGTCGAAGGCCCAGAATCTGGCCAGGTAGACTGGTCGAAGCCTGACTGTTCATATAATCACACATTTCATGAGTTCATAATCACCCCATGAGTTCATAATCACACATGAATTCATAATCACACATGAATTCAGAATCACACATGAATTCATAATCACATGGGTGATGGCACAACAATAGTATATCATTCAGACAAAAATTGTGTAAAAATGTGTGTTGTTTATAGTTTAAAGAGCTGCAGTGACCTCTATGTTGGTCAGAAAGATTCACATCTTAGCTTGAATGAATGTTTAAAAGGTCTCCTTTAAAATGATACCAAAGAAAATATAGTGAAACATTGACAGATTTCCTGTACATGAGTCTAAACCAGGACATGCAGCAGCAGCTAAAGTGTAATTTTCTGAAGGGGGTGGTAACTATGATCCAGCTGCCACTCTGGTATGATATTTTGGTTATCAGACCAAAATATCATCTACAGACATAGATGTTTTCAAAGATTATAAGCAAGTTTTGTCACTCTGAGTGGTGCTGGTATCTGGTCTGGAACATGGACTAACTGGAGGACTGGAATTACTCTAGTCTTGTCTCTGTCACTGGTTTCCACCAACAGGAGGTTGTTTTTAGTTTTGTTGATAAGGAAGTAAATACTTGACACGCCTCAGCTGCGTCTCAAACACTGATACAAATATCTTGCTTGATCTACTTAAAAAAGATAAGTCCACTTTTTGCATGAGATTTGTATGTAGATCAAGAAAGACTAGTCTTTGTATAAACTACTTAATCTTATCTATGTAAATAATACATTTTGCAACAGTTTTTGTACAGTCAACTTAATTGTGTTAAGTTTACTTTATTTATCAAAATTAAGTTGACTTTACTTGCAAATGAATTTTGTACACACTAAAAATGAAGTTGTTTATACAAAGACTAGTCTTTCTTGATCTACATAAAAATGTCATGCGAAAAAGTCGCCTTAATTATTTAAAAGTAGATCAAGCCAGATATTTTTTACTGTGGTTTCTACTAAATAAAGCATGTTTCATCTAAACATTGGTCAATCTGCCCAATAGATTCAAACTGTTAAATGAAAGGTAAATACAACAAGATAATTCTTTGTTGTTTGTGTGTAAATGAAAAGATTACTGGGATTTCATAAATACTGCTGGTTCAGGAAAAAATGCACAATGTCTTGTTTTTTGAAGAAATGCAGATTAAGTTCAAAACTAGATGTATTCACAGATTTAAATATGTTATATTTACATGATTAGATTTATGTTTTTCAGTCCAGAGGCTGTTTTTTAGTTTGATAAGGAAGTGCATACCTGACACGCCTCAGCTGCGTCTCAAACACCCAAACACATTTAGTTCTGCTGTTTCTACCTGAGGATTCCCAGGTGAAAGAACGTGTCCGGATCCGTCAACACCTTCTCCCGTCAGCAGGTTCACCAGCAGAACCAGACGGACCAGTTCAACCCGGTCAGAAGAAACTTCTCTGGAGGAAATCCAACTGTTAAAATAACTCATTTCTAACATTTAACACAACCTACAGAGAACCAACAACTGTCGGTGCGTCCGAAATGCCGTACTAAAAAGTATATACTAAAAAGTATATACTAAAAAGTATACTTAAGTTCAGCACACTTTTGAGTAAATATCAGTAGTGTGCATTAATTCGGACGTACTATTAAGAGCGCACACGTCACTTCCTGCCGTAGGGAGGGGGTGGGGGGTTGTTACCATGGTAACCTGTCACATCGCTCTTTCCCGTTTATTGTGTCCATCAATCCACACTAAAAAAATTATCCGGAATGAGTATGGATAGTACATACTAGTGAGTATGGATAGTACATACTACTGAGTATGGATAGTACATACTATTGAGTATGGATAGTACATACTATTGAGTATGGATAGTACATACTATTGAGTATGGATAGTACATACTATTGAGTATGGATAGTACATACTACTGAGTATGGATAGTACATACTATTGAGTATGGATAGTACATACTATTGAGTATGGATAGTACATACTATTGAGTATGGATAGTACATACTACTGAGTATGGATAGTACATACTATTGAGTATGGATAGTACATACTATTGAGTATGGATAGTACATACTATTGAGTATGGATAGTACATACTACTGAGTATGGATAGTACATACTATTGAGTATGGATAGTACATACTACTGAGTATGGATAGTACATACTATTGAGTATGGATAGTACATACTATTGATATGGATAGTACATACTACTGAGTACGTTCTAATGTTTCAGACGCACTAAAAAATCTCACATACTCATTTTGCTACTCATTAGGGTGGAAGTATGCAATTTCGGACGCAGCGTGTGTCGTATAGCAGAACTAACGTTGCCACGGTAACTGTTAAATAGTAACGTAGAATGTTTTGAGTGGCAGGTAATGTGTCGTTGCCTTGGTTACTGAGACGCTCTTCTTATGCCAGTTAGCTACATGTTGTGTGCTCGTCATTAAATAAATATTACGGATCAAGCCGACCCTCGATCACTCTACGTGGTGTCAGAAGTAGTTCAACGAACGATCAAGAGACAAAGTAAGAAGACAGACGGCCAGAAGAAAAGCAATGGCGAAGTTTAACCCTCTGGAAAACTTTACGACGGAGTGGCCCGAGTGGAGACGAGGGTTGGAGCGATAGAGTCACAACGAAACTCCACAAGGACCAGACGAGTACAAGTGAGCTGCTGGTTTCTGCCGTGGCCAACGAGGCAGGAACATCGTTAAGTCCTTCACGTTTGCTCAAGAGGACGATCGCCATCACTCTGTCATGTTCATGGGGAACTTTAAGGACTTCTTTTCACTTTTTAGGAGGAATATTACCCACGAACGGGCATGGACATAATAATAATAATGATTTGGATTTATATAGCGCCCTTCTAGGCACCCAGAGCGCTTTTACAGAAATCATTATTCATTCATACACATTCTCTCTGGTGGTGGTAAGCTACGTTTGTAGCCACAGCTGCCCTGGAGCAGACTGACGGAAGTGTGGCTGCCATATCGCGCCTAACGGCCCCTCCGACCACCACCAACATTCATACACATTCATACACATTCACACGAGGCAAGGTGGGTAAGGTGTCTTGCCCAAGGACACTACGACAGCAAACTGGGACAGAGCAGGATTCGAACCGCCGACCTTCCGATCATTGGACGACCCGCTCTACCACCTGAGCTACTGCCGCCTCACATAGACAGAAAAGGCTAATTTTGAGATACTATACGGAACAAGTTTGACTGTTACTGTTTTGAATTAATAAGGCACTGAGAGAGCTTGTTGAGCTTTAAAAGGGGGAGACGTGGCGTGAGTTAGAGCTGCAGTCCCGCCTGAGAGCAGCAGGGGGCGCACGCTGTGTGTGAGTGCAGTTGATTGACAGCCTTCAATAAAGCATATCTTATGGTTTCTTTTTTTCAGATAAAGTTCTAACTTCTTAACTTCTGACCTGTCGGTCGGGCGGTAGTCCCGCAGGAAAAAAAATGAAAAAAAGTCACAATTTTGTGAATAATGTTGAAATGTTGAGAAAAAAGGTGAAATTTCGACTTTATACAGGAAGTTTTGACTTTATTCTTGAAATTGTATTTCAACATTAATCTCAACATTTCAACTTTTTTCTTGACATTTCGACTTTTTTCTCGAAGTGCACAATAAAATAAAATCTTCCCCTCTCAGATATTTTTCTTCTGCATGGCCCTGATTCTCTTCCGTAGATAATGGACTACATTGTTGCAGATTTAAAGCCTCTGAGTAAAGTTGAAAAGCCTTATTGGATACATGGGAACAGTTTTAGGATCGGGGGGCGTTTCATTCCTACTTCTCAACTAAAAACATTGACATGAACTGAATTTGAACCGGTTCAAAGTGAAAATGGTGAACTATGAACGTGAACTGTTCATTTTAAACTTTGAACTGAATCTGAACTAGTTGGGGCTGCTGAGGTCAGATTGACAGGAGTGTTTGTGTAGGAACTGGGTCGTTGGTGGGGGGGTTTGGGGGGGGGGCGGAGGTGTGTGATAAGTGCTGATAGGTGCCCCCTCCCCCCCTAAACCCCCCGTGTTTCCACCCCTGATAAGGAGAAGGTTTATATTTAGTCTATATTTAGGGTCAAATTTGGGGGAAGGGTGAAGGATAAAGAGCTGCTGCTGCTTTTGGTCTGTTATATTTATATAATATGTATATTTTTAACAGGTGAGGGATGGAGACGCCCCCCCACCTCCACCCCCCCATCGCGTGTCTCCCCCTCCTCAGAACTGGGCCGCAACAATCAGCTGATCCAGGAAAAGCATCTTCAGTTTCACGTCAGCAGATTCATCGTCTTCATGTCGTGCTGAGAGATTCTGGTCCTGGTCCTGTTTCTGGTCCTGGTCCTGGTCCTGGTCCTGGTCCTGGACCGAGGACTGGGGTCCGAGGACAGGGGACCGGAGGTCCAGCCTGCGGGTCTCTGTGTAGAAGGACCAGCTGCAGAGACGTCCCACCGCCACCGGGGGGCGCCCAAGATACAGAGACATGGAACCAGCTGTCCTGGACCAGGTCCACGGGGACCGAACAGGACCGGACAGAACCGTGAAAAAAGTCGAAATGTCGAGAAAAAAGTCAAAATGTCGAGATCAATGTTGAAGTACAATTTGGAGAAAAAAGTCAAATTTTTATGAATAAATGTGAAATGTTTTCGACTTTATTCTTGAAATTGTATTGTAACATTAATCTCGACATTTCGACTTTTTTCTCGAAGTAAATAAAAATAAAAATAAATCTCTCTGCATGGCGTCACTTTGTGCATCCTTGAGAAGATGCTTCACTCTGGGCTTTCCTCACTTCGCCGAGTGTATGAATGGGTAACTAGCTTTGCTAGCTAGCTTTGCTAGGGGAAGTATCCAGCGATAGACTAGCGTCCTATCCTGGGGGTGGTTACCATGGTTACCACCTGTTACCATGGTTACCACCTGTTCTTTTTCTACAGAAACCGAAGATAAACACCGGCTCTGTGGACCATAAGGCTCTAAAAGGACATACACATGGCCCTAATACGGTTCCGTAGATCTGTGACGTCTTTTGGATGAAAAGTTGAAATCTCTGCCAGAGCAGCCTGCACCCTTCTGATTGGCAAGGTTTCAGCTGCTGCCAATCATTGCACGGCCAGATTACTCACCGTTCAGATCTCGTTTCTCTCCTCCTCACGGTAGCGCATCCATTACGCATTTGTGCTAACAAGGAAATGTTGGAAGATGATGCCCAAAGCATAGCTTGGTTCTGCGTTTAGGGAGATTGATTTTCACATACACTTCACCCTCAACGTCTCGGTTTACTCTTGGCTCGCAACATGTGACAGAATGAGTTTGCCAAATGTGCAGGGATTTAAATTGTGTTGTTTTAGTGGGTGACTTTAACATTTATGTTGATAATCCTTTTTTTGTGATCAAATGTTATTATTTATATTCCTTTTCTTTTTATTAGAAACGGTGGCATCTGCAATGATGTCAAACAAACATTATACACACATTTTCATCCCTCGGAACTAAGCATTCGATGAAAACAATTCATAATGCAGTGGAAGCTTGTATGACTTGCATGTAGATTCTTCAGGCCTGGACATTTAGTGGATGAAACCACCCACGACTCTCTATATCAAACCATTCAAAAGTTATTGCAGAAAGTAGGAACTATCAAATATGGACCAATCAGATGAAGGGGGGGGCGCGCTTTTTGGCGTCTATCGTCGCCACGGTAACGCTTTTGACTGAGAAAAGTAATGCGCGTTGTTGCAAGATGGAGACGCACATTTTGATGTATAACACACCTGGGTGCACGTTACGGTTCGGGCCGTATTAACTGCCAAAGGAATGGCATAAATTGCGCCAAAATTACATGATTAATTCAAAATGTTCAAAATGGCCGACTTCCTGTTGGGTTTGGGCCATGGCGCCAAGAGACTTTTCTTTAAGTTGTGACATGATACAGGTGTGTACCGATTTTTGTGCATGTACATCAAACCGTATTGTGGAGCTTGAGGCACAAAGTTTTCTAGGGGGCGCTGTTGAGCCGTTAGGCCACGCCCATTAATGCAAACCATTAAATATCACATTTATCACCAGGCCTGGCTTGGTGCAAAATTTGGTGACTTTTGGGTCACGTTTAGGGGGAAAAAAGGACCTCATTTCGTCGGAAAAATAAAAACAATTCCTACAGATACAATAGGGCCTTCGCACTGTCAGTGCTTGGGCCTTAAATAATAATAAGGAAAACAGAAAAAAAAGAATACAACAACAACAAAAAACAAAGGGCAAAATAAAACAAAGGCAAGACATAATAATATTAAAAACTGGACAAGGATAGCTGTAACAAGGTTGTCAGGGTTTCACCCTTCCATGTTCTCCTCATCAAGTGTTCATAGTTTTTTTGATTCATGTTCATGTTCATGTTCTGTTTCCTGGATCCTGCTCAGCAACGTTTTTGGGTTTTGTTTAAGTTAATACATCACAGTTTTTGGAACTCCTGCCTCCTGCTCTCCTGCATCTGGGTCCCTCTACAACCTTCCTGACAGTGTTGAACTGTGCTACAAAAATACACTTGGTGTGTGCGTGTGTGTGTGGGTGTGTGTGTGTGTGTGTGTGTGTGTGTGTGTGTGTGTGTGTGTGTGTGTGTGTGTGTGTGTGTGTGTGTGTGTGTGTGTGTGTGTGTGTGTGTGTGTGTGTATGTGTGTGTGTGTGTGTACTTCATGTGTGATTTATTGCTACAGTATATGTTACATGTCTATGAATAATGTTTGTCTTTTATCTGTGCTGTATTAATTTGTACCAAGGGACTGCAGATGCAAATTAGCGTAAGGGTAACTCTGGTGCAGTGCATCAAATGTTTACATTTATGTTTTTAATTGCACATTGCACAAATAAAATTTAAGTACAGAAACAATGACTTCCATTTTAAAGGTTGTACTAGCTGCCCTATAAGCCGCTTTTTGGTTTAGTGTTTGCTAAATAAATAACAGTGACATAAAAAAAAATTCATGCTGTATTTATTTAACTTTAAGACCAGGGGCATCATTTAAAATGGACAGCGTAGGAGTCATACTAAAAGCTCACGTACACCCAAAAGCCGAAAATGCTGCGCGCCAAAACGTTTATAAAACCGCGTGCACGCACACTTGCACGCAATGTTCGCTTTATAAATCACAGTCCAGCTGGAAGGTTGCGCAGCTGAATCCGCCTCATATCCCGTCCTCTACACGCCCACTTTTTTACCTTTAATGGGCAATGCAAAGTAGTATTTGCATATGGATGAGCCTGCTGAGCATGTGCAGCAGCTTCCTGCAGCCTATTTGGGCGTCAGAATGAATGAACTTGTCCAGCCACTGTGCCACTGAATTTCACAGAGATCTGAGATCTAGATGTTGTGGATGAGGTGGAGGACAGGAAAACCACATTATTTGGTGGTGACAGTAAAAGTAGAAAGAGTATATAAATAGTATAAAATAATTAAAGCGAGTGAGTGGCAGCACGCCGTTGCTGCGCTAAACGCTGTGAGACCCCCGGCGCAACAGGGGGGACATGTCCCCCCGTCTTTTCAAAATCATGTTTTTGTCCCCCCCACTTTTCACAGTTTAAAAACTAACGGTAGGCTCAGCCTGTAATTGCAAATCATCAAGACACTGTGCCAAGGCGATGCGAGAATGGCCCGGCAAACACAAACACTCGGCCCAATTGGCACTAAAGGACCGTACAACCTCATCATGCTACTTATTACGGTTTTTGGGATATTTAACTTCCAATTAAGAAAAAAAATCCATTTTATTTTGGGCGCTTGTTGCTAGGCAACAGTTTATCGTACAGACATCATTATAACATTGACAAACCCAGGACGCGTTGTACTACAACATATTTTAGTCGCATCATGCTAGCTATTACGCTTTTTGAGATATTTAACTATTGTAATTTTCAAGCTAACGGAAATTTGGACGCTTGTTGCTCGACAACACGATATTGCAGAGACATCGATCCAACGTTAAAAGACTCAGGACGATGTGGACTACAACATACTGAGGTCTCATTAGGCTGGTGTTTACAACCTTTCAGATATTGAAGCCAAATTGTCTCATTCTATCCTATGGGGCTTGTTACCATGGCAACAAAACCTATGCATTTGTATGGGGAAGCATGTGAATAAAACATCTGTTAATGCTACCCAGACCGCAACGTGCATCCAGGCCTTAGTTTGGTTTATTGGCCATTATTAACCCCAAACATGACGAAACCACCTCCGACACAACCAGTACCACCTTAAACACAACCAAAACAACCTTAAACACAACCAGTACCACCTTAAGCTTGAGTTATGGTTCTGCGTCAAAACGACGCCGTCACTGACGCCGTCACTGACCTGTACCTCCCAAAAATTGTAACTACGCGCCGAGGCGATGCAGACCACACGCAGACGAGAGGGCTGTGATTGGTTCGCTTGGTAGCAACGCATCTCCGGTTTGAAGCAGTCGTGAACTTTCAGCGCTCTTTTCTTTGTGTATGTATGATTTTTTTTGTTTAGTTTTTTTGCACAATAGTTGTCCGTATCTCTTTCATTCACTGTGACCGGAAAAAGTCGGATAAACCATTCAGGAAAAGATTGCGAACTAGCGTCACGGGGGGGACTGCACCGCGGAGAAATGGAGTGACGGAGAAGTGCGAAGGGTTCACGACGGCGGCACGGCGACGGCGTGTGCACGGCGTTGATTTGTCGCAGAACCATAACTCAAGCTATAAACACAACAACCTTAAACACAACCAGTACCACCTTAAACACAAACACTATAGCCCAAACCAAAGCAGCGAGAGGGGACGAATGGGCAGTAGGGCCGATATCAACATTTCCTGAAATCTTCTAGTTATTATGGGCATGCCAAGTAGTGGCATGACCATATTGCAATCGTCCAGAATGGCCCAAAGGGCAATGTTGCTAGCATTTTGCTAACAAGCTAAAGTCGCAAAAGTCCCACTGCGCACCAGCGGGTGTACAGCATGACCCCGCTCGGATGTGGAAAAAAAAAATCCCAAAAAACTAAAACACGGCCGGAAAAACGAGGAAAAACATGAAAATGAAGGAGATATATTAGTATCTAGAAAAGGTTTCCCTTTTCTTATTCTTATTCCGCACTTTTTTTCGTCCGTTAATGCGGCCGGAACGTGCACCCATGCATGGCATACATCGTTGGATGCGTCTCCATCATGCCTCGATGGGGATTACTTTTCTCCGTAATAGGGGTTACCGTGGCAACGCTAGTTGCCAAAAAGCAAAAAAAAAAGGCGAAAATTCAGACGCTTATTGATCGGCCGAACGTTATCGTAGAGACATCGTTCAAACTTTCAAACACTCAGCCCGATTGTCCCTAACCGACCGTACAACCTTATTATGCCAAGTATTACAGTTTTTGTGATATTGACCTTTCATTTTTTTTTTTTTTTCCGTTTGACTTTGGACGCTTGTTGCTAGGCAACAGGTTATCGTAGAGACATCGTACAAATGTTTGCCGACTCGGCACGCTGTGGACTTCAACATACTCAAATTTCATGAAGCTGGGATTTAAGGAAATTTTATGTCAAAATCCAGGCCACATGGCCCCATTCATTCGGATGGGGTTTTTTACCATGGTGAAAAAAAAACCTATCCGTTAACATAGCCTGAACCGGAACATGCACCCATACATGGCATACATCGTTGGATGCGTCTCCATCGTTCCTCGATGGACATTACCTTTCTCAGTAAAAGGTTTTACCGTGGCAACGCTAGACGCCAAAAAGCAAAAAAAAAGGCGAAAATTCGGACGCTTATTGCTCGGCCGAACTTTATCGTAGAGACATTGTTGTAACTTTCAAACACTCGGTCCGATTGGCACTAACGGACCCTACAACCTCATTATGCTAATTACTACAGTTTTCGCGATATTGACCTTTCATTTTCTTTTTAATTTCGGTTTGAATTTGGACGCTTGTTGCTAGGCAACAGGTTATGGTAGAGACATCGTACAAATGTCCCCTGACTCGGCACGCTGTGGACTTCAACATACTCAAATTTCATGAAGCTGTGATTTAAGGAAATTTTCTGTCAAAATCCATGCCACATGGCCCCATTCATTCGGATGGGGTTTTGTACCATGGTGAAAAAAAAAACCTATCCGTTAACGTAGCCTGAACCGGAACATGCACCCATGCATGGCATACATCGTTAGATGCGTCTCCATCTTGCCTCGATGGGCATTACTATTCTCAGTCAAAAGCGTTACCGTGGCAACGCTAGATGCCAAAAAGCGCGCCCCATTAATAACTATTGGGAGCACAGGAATGAATGAAATACAAGCGTAAAAACACCTCAAACTGACATAGAACCACCCTAAACACAACCACTACAGATCCAAACCAAAGCAGCAAGAGGGGACGAATGGGCGGTAGGGCATGCCCATATCAAAATTTCCTGAAATTTTCTAGTTATTATTATTATTATGTCCATATGATCATTCAAATACGAGTACATGGAAATAAAAACTTTACTCTTTTCTCTCTACTTTCTTAATTGCAGTGTCTAACTCTCCTCTGGGACTCGTTGGGGATGAAGGGAATAAAGAATAAGCGTTAAAATCTCAGCAGCTGCTGCAACAGCTGAGATTGCAGCGTGTATTGTTTTTCACCTACGCTTCACCATGCGGGTGTCGGTTTACTGTCGGCTCGCCCCCCCCGGGTCCCGGGCCCTGGGCCCTGGTCCCAGGGTCCGCCCCCCTCCAGGGCCGGACCCAGACCCCCCCCACCCCGGGGCCAACGCCCCCCACCAGAACCCTTAAATAGCACCGCTCCGCCAGGCTCGGCCTCGGCGTCTCTCCCTCCAGAACCGTCTCCACAAGTTTCTCCTGCAGCCCAGAACCAAGGTAGAACACACACACACACACACACACACACACACATGAACACACACACTCCTCCTGGACTCGAACCACCGGTTCTGATCCGGAGCTGCAGCTTTAGAGGTTAAACACATTAAACCAACAGGAAGGTCGAGCTCATATCGGCCGCTGGGCCATAAACCGTTTCTCCGGTTGTCCTTGGGAGCCGACCGGCTGTTTATCCTCTGAATGTCTCTGTAATTCAACTTTATTTTATTTTATTTTATTTTATTTTATTTTATTTTATTTTTTTATTCCCTCCTCTGTTGTTTTGTCCAGGTGGTGTTTTTGATTTGCTTGTTCTTTTCCTGTTTTTCCTGTAAAGCGACCTTGGGTTCCTTGAAAGGCACTATATAAGTGCAACTTATTATTATTATTATTATTATTATTATTATTATTATTATTATTATTATTATTATTATTATTATTATTATTATTATTATTATTTTTATTATTTATTTAAAAACAGGGACGGTGCATTATAAGACATTAATCTTGTACAAGAGCATATGCATTGTTCCAGGTTGTAGCAGCTAGCTGTTTTCCACCTGTTGATGGAAAAAAACATAAAAATTAGTGTAAAAAAAAGAGAAAATATAAGTAAAAGAGCAGAACAAAGCAAAGAGACACTAGATAAAGTAGATAAATAGAAACATGGAAGCAGATTCAACAGAGTTGTAGGTCTGTAGGATGTTGGCAAGATTTAAAGCTAACACACACACACACACACACACACACACACACACACACACACACACACACACACACACACACACACACACACACACACACACACACACACACACACACACACACACACTTCATAAATGCAGAGGTGTATAAAGTACTTGAAAAAGGTAACTAAGTAAAAGTAGAAAATTCCATAACTGAAAAAGACTTTGGTAAAAAGTTGCCCATAAGAAAATTACTCATGTAAAAGTCTTAAAGTAGCTCACATTAAATGTACTTAAGTATCAAAAGTATCCTGTGAAAAAATATACTCAAGTATCAAAAGTAAGTACTTTATAGTACGCATGAAAAGAAGCAACACGACCAAAAATTATCCTTCCCTTGTGTTTTTATTTCACTTTCAGGTGAATGAAATGTGGTTTAGAATACAACACCAATTTTTCAAAATATACTGTAATTCCTTAATTATTTTAATCTGTAAGGAGTAACGAGGCGGCAAATGTCAAAGTAATGAAGTAAAAGTATATTTTTGAACTTTTAAATGTTGTGAAGTAAAAGTAAAAGTCCTGATTAAAAGAAAAAATGCAAGTAAAGTACAAATCCTCAAAAAAACTACTTTAGTACTGTAACAAAGTACATGTACTCCGTTACTGTACACCTCAGCATGAATGTACACACACTTGTCTGGACAGAAACCAACGCTAGAGATGTGAGAATGTACTGGAACTTCTACATGAAATAATGTTTCTGTGATTCAGTCTGAAGGGTAAACTCCTGATCACGGATCAATAAACGATCGATTAACGTCATATCTTCAGCTCTAAGTTTAATTACTAGTGAAAATATTTCAGCAAAATTCTGAAATCTGGAGGTCTGGACCTGAATCCCCGACCAAGAACTTCTTTCATGAGAAAATAGGAATAAAATGTGAAAGAAAAGTGTAAATGAAGCTCAAAGCTGCAGGACCAATCACTGATGGGGGTGGGGGGAAGGGGGCGTGGCCTAACGCTGACTCCGCCCCCACAGCGTCACCGCGGCTGTTCTAGTGGAAATTAATGCAAATAATATCTTAATTAATCGTTTAGTAGCTCAGAGATCTGCAGAAGAGAATCAGGGCCAGGCAAGATAAAAATAATAATATTTTAGAGGAGGAAGATTTTTGTTTCATTATGCACGTTGAGAAAAAGTTGAAATGTTGAGACAAAAGTCGAAATGTTGAGAAAAAAGTGGAAATGTTGAGAAAAAAGTTGAAATGTCGAAAAAAAAGTGGAAATGTCGAGAAAAAAGTTGAAATGTCGAGAAAAAAGTCGAAATGTTGAGAAAAAAGTTGAAATGTTGAGCCAAAAGTCGAAATGTCGAGAAAAAAGTCGAAATGTCGAGAAAAAAGTCGAAATGTTGAGAAAAAAGTTGAAATATCGAAAAAAAGTGGAAATGTCGAGAAAAAAGTGGAAATGTCGAGAAAAAAGTTGAAATGTTGAGAAAAAAATCGAAATGTCGAGAAAAAAGTTGAAATGTTGAGAAAAAAGTCAAAATGTTGAGAAAAAAGTGTATTTCTACTTTTTTCTCCACATTTCAATGTTTTTCTCGAAGTGCACAATAAAAACAAATCTTCCCCTCTCAGATATTTTTTCTCCATGGCCCTGATTCTCTTCCGTAGATCAGAGTCTCCTCTCGTCTCCGATGCTCCGATGACTGATGAGCCGCATCAGCAGGAGCTCTAATCAGCAGATTCCCCGTAGGAATCCCCCCCCCACCCGGGTCTCAGCTGCCAGCAAATACCGGCCGGCAGTAAAATTAGCAGCAGCTTCGTCCGCGATGCCCAGCTGTCCGCTGGAGGAATGAAGGAATGGAATGGTTGCTTAGCAACAGGAGGCAAAAACAGGCGAATGGAGGAAGGAAAGAGGCGAATATTTTACCCTGAAAAAAGGCTGTTTACACCTTTTTATAGAGTCACAAATCCTGAATTCACGACTTTAACGAGTCAAATATTCCCTTTTTCCTGCACAGAGATCAGGAATTCTGGGATTCCTCACCCTCCTTTGATAAAGTTTGTAAAGTAAAACTAGATTCATAAAAGTTCATAAAAGTCAGTTTTTTGGATTCTTTACAACCTTAAGGTTTGATTTGATTTATTTATGTGGCAGGGTGGAGGAGCTGCAGCCACTCAGGCTGACGGGACACAGGTGTGGCCCGTCAGCCTCTCCACCCTGCCACAATTTATTTGCACATTTTTGAAAGAAGAAAAGAAAAAAATACAAATGAATGCGTTTAGAGAAAATTAAAAAGAAATAAAAAAAACAAAACAACAAAATAGAAGAAAATGGTCAAAACCTGAGAGTCTTATCAAGTGGCCTCTATGATGCACGTCAGACAGTAAAACAAAAAATACTTTAGAAAAAAAAACACAAGATAATTAAATAATAGTAAGACAATAGAAAGACATCTTAAAAAAATATAAAAGCAGCAGAATGTAACATAACCCAAAACAAAGAGCATCTGGATATCTAGTATATACAGTACTTGTCAGTACTTGTATGTTCATGGACAGACAGACACACAGACGTTGATGATTCTGGGTCAGCAGCTGTTACATCTCAGCTAGGAGTTGGTTTTTTAATCCTTTTTTGAAAACACTGCCAGGTTAAAACGTTAATTAAAAAGCTGCAACTTCGAGTTTCTGGAGTCAAATATTCCCTTTTTCCTGCACAGAGATCAGTATTTCTGGGATTCCTCAAGTCAAACTAGATTTTTATAAGTTCATAAAAGTCAGTTTTCTGGGATTTTTTACAACTTGAAGGTTAAAGTTTATTAAAAAGCTGCAGCTTTGAGGTTCTGGAGTCAAATATGAAATATCCTGCAGATTTGATAAGTTGTAAGTGATAATGCTGGATTCACACTGAAAGCTGCTGCAATGTCGACTGTGGGCGGGGCCTGGAGTGGGCGGGGCTAAAGCTGGGCTGCAGAACTGGAGGAACAAAGTGCATAGTCTAAATATATCTATATATAGCTGCACATATTCAGTTTCCTATTTCACCATGAATCACACTTTGGGAAGCCTTCTTTATATTTCTTTATATATCCCTATTTCCGCATCGATAACCATCGGATACGTGTTTCACATGAGCAGTTCAGGTAAAAAAAACATTTAGTTCAGGTAAAAACATTTAGTTCAGGTAAAAACGGCAGTCAAATCAGCAAAAATGTAATTTTGCTGGATGAAATATATAAATTCCTGATAAAATAAGTTTGTTAGTGCACAGTGTGTACATGAAAGTACAATCTGCATTGAGGCTTCTCGCTTCGGGAATCCCGGTCTGTGATTGGACGCTGCCTCGGCATCGCCGCTGCTCATTTGCATAAAGTTGCGATTTTTCAACTTCAAATTGACGCTCTGGACGTCTCCAACGCGTCTCGCAGCAGCTCTCATAGACATGAATGGTAGCAGCTCTCGTAAACGATGAATGGCAACCAGACGCCGGTGACGTTTTCAGTGTGAATCCAGGGTAATGCACGGGGCGGGGCGGCAGTTCTGGGGGCGGGGCCACCCCGGTAACCTGGTCACCATGGTAAGCTGGTCCCTCTCTCCCCCCAGCCCTATAACAGACATGGAGCGCACCTTCATCGCCGTGAAGCCCGACGGCGTCCAGAGAGGACTCTGCGGAGAAATCATGAAGCGCTTCGAGCACCGCGGCTTCAAGCTGGTGGCCGCCAAGTTCGTGCAGGTGGGTAACCACGGCAACCACGGTAACCACGGCAACAGGCCGCCGAGTTCCTGCAGGTGGGTAACCGTGGCAACAGATGGAGCCCCGGCCCCCCCAGACCCCTCCGGGGGCAGCAGATCCTAGATCAGAGGAGATGACAGCTGGAAGCTGCAGGACTCGGTGTTGACACCCGTCTGGAACCAGATCAGGTTCCTGTCGGGGGGGGATTAGCCGCCGCACTGACATCAGGGGGGGCTAATGAGTTAGTGATGTTTAATAACACAGATTTCCTCTCCGATCCGATGTTGAGTAAAATTCCGGCTGGTATCGGTGATCCGATACCGATACATCATGCAAATACACCTGATTACACCTGATGCTCCTGTTAAACCTAAAAATATTGTGTTGTGTATTTTAGATAGTTTAAGGATACACGACACCAGTCATATATATACAGTTGAGGACGATTTTATTAGCCCACTTACAAAATAGTGCTTGTTTTTTAAGTGTTTTCCAAGTGATATTAAGCAGAGCAAAATAAACTGAACACAGCTTTTTGCAGACTTCGTAGTTTTATTTTGGATGCTTACATTATTTTATATTCCACTCAGAAATTAAGATATTGTACAAAACACAAAAACTACCAGGGTCAAAATGATTAGCCCCCCACACCCTAATAGTCAATTGTGTATCCTTTTTGCTGTATTACTGCCTGCAGACGTTTGTTGTAGTTTACAACAAGTCTCTCACACTTCATTTGAGGAATCCTGGCCCATTCTTCTTTGTCAAATCTCTCCAGTTCCTCTAGATTTGATGGGTGCCTGGCATGGACATGTTTCTTTAGGTCACCCCACAGATTTATATTGGATTTAAGTCAGGACTTTGTGCAGGACATTCAATGACATTCACTTTGGTCGTCTGGAGATAGTTCTTCACCAAGAGGGAGGTGTGTTTAGGATCCTTGTCATGTTGGAAGATGAAGTGACGTCTCAGACCCAGTTTCACAGCTGACTGCCTAAGGTTCTCTTTCAAAATAGCCAAATATTTTTCTTTATTCATGATTCCATCCACCTTGACAAGATTTCCTGTTCCAGATGCACTGAAGCATCTCCACAGCATAATACTCCCACCACCATGCTTCACTGAAGCATCCCCACAGCATAATACTCCCACCACCATGCTTCACTGTGGGGATGGTGTTCTTTGGGTTGAATGCCTGTCCTTTTTTTCTCCAAACGTAAGCAGTGTCCCTGTGGCCAAAGAGCTCTAGTTTACTCTTGTCAGACCATAAGACACTTCCAGTATGAATAATCTTTCTCCAGGTTGTCTCCAGCATACTGAAGTCTGGCTTGAAGGTGCCTCTTCCTCAAAAGTGCGGTTTTTCTTGGTCTGCACCCTCGTAGGTCATTCCTGTGCAGAGCTCTAGTTATGGTCTTCTTCGAGACAATGATTCCTGATGTGGCCAAGTCATTTGCCAGCGCCTTGGAAGTTAATCTGGGGACTCTAGACACGTCTCTCACCAGTTTCCTCTCCAGTGTCTCTGAAATCTTTCTCTTTCTACCTGCCAGGCTTGTTCTGCACTGTGTTGCTGTCTTTGGAGCGTTGAATGATGCCTCTCACTCCAGTCCTTGACACCTAGAAACGGTTGGATATCTTCGTATATCCCTCCCCTGCTTTGTGGGCATCTATAATTCTTATTCCGAGGTCCACACTGATCTCCTTTGTTTTTGGCATGTTGCTTCCTCAACTGCCAGCTCCATAATGAGGCTTTTATACCATGTTTTGGCTTGAGTTAATTAACTTAACTGAATTGAGTGCAATCACCTGTTCGACCTGATTACCTTTATGCATCAACTGTGAAGGTTAAGCACATCACTGCATAAAATTGGCTTGTGTGATGACTTAATAAATGGTAATTTCTTAAAGGGGGCTAAAAATAATGTCCCATGTCATTTTAGCTTTTTCTTACATAATAATGTTTTGGTGCACAAATATAAATGTTTTGGCCCACTTAATGACAAATTGTATGTTCAGGAATGCTCTGTTAGAACCGCCTTGCTCTGCTAAAAAGGATCTTGCCAGAAACTTGAAAAAACTTAAAATTCCATAGGGGGGCTATAATATCGTCGTCAACTGTATATATATATATATATATATATATATATATATATATATATATATATATATATATATATATATATATATATATATATATATATATATATATATATATATATATATATATATATGTATTGTATTGTATGTATTGATCAGTATTGATCAGTATTGACCAGTATTGATCAGTATTGGTCAGTATTGATCAGTATTGACCAGTATTGACCAGTATTGATCAGTATTCATCGGTATTGATCAGTATTCATCGGTATTGATCAGTATTGATCCCCTGATGTGTCCAGGCCTCCGAGGACCACATGAAGAAGCACTACCTGGACCTGAAGGACAAGCCCTTCTACGCCGGACTCTGCAAATACATGTCGGCTGGACCCATCTTCGCCATGGTAACGCACTTGTTTTATCTCCTTTTATCTCCTTCTTTTATCTCGTTATCATTCTTTTTTTCCCTCAGATTTACAAAGTTTACAAAGTCAAAAGTTGCAGTTTTTGCTGAAAAACGTGTGATTTCTTTATAAAGTGGGTTTCACGCGTTCTGGGTTTCCGTTGGCCACGCCTACTCTAGTTCACGCCCACTCAAGACCACGCCCACTAAAGGGGAATTTCCGGTGTGAGAGGACGCTGGCGTGTATGTCGCCGCTTCTCCGCCGGTCTATTTTCTATTTTCTATTTTAACGTTTATTTTTAACGCTGTTTTTATTGACATCGTTTCCACAATCCTGCCACAACAACTTGCAGATTGTGCATTTCAGTCTTTTTATTGTGCTACTCACGCTCCGGAGATCGAGGACTCTCTCATCTTCACGGGTCTCGGATTGGATTTCCTCCCTCCCTGCCACTCTGATTGCGCCCTAGGGGGCTGCCTGCGCCCTTTCTCCGGTCATTGCACCGCTGGCTGGCTTTATCCGTGGCGGGGCTCTCTGCTCTCTGCTCCCGGCTCCCGGCTCTCGGCTAGCTGGCTAGATCTCTCCATCAACATGGTGCTCAAATCCTACTCTTTTGTTCCGCGGGAGCTTTCAAGCTCCGCGGCTCTCATCTGTCTTGATGTCATCCGATCACTCGGTCTCCTAAAGCGCCCCCGCTACATACACAGAGCATCCCGGCACAAGTTTAGTCCCACTGCCATGAACGCCGTCCCGGTGTTGACATCCGCGGCGCACTTCCGTGTTGTGGGGCGACGTCATCACAACAACATGCGCGCGCAGCCGCGTGCCGGCTGTCTCAGGTCACTGGTCTGTGTTGACAGTGTCAGTTCTGTCACTCTGTCTTCTCCCTCTACTGCCTCATTCATGTTGCTTAACACTCGCTCCCTCAATAACAAAGCATTATTGATTAATGATATCATAACTGACCGAAAATTGGATTTTCTGTGCTTGACAGAGACTTGGCAAAATCAGCAGGATTTTTTGACTCTGAACCAAGCTACTCCCCCTGGTTACACTTATCTCCAGAAACCCCGCTCTGTTGGCCGGGGCGGGGGTCTGGCTGTCATCCACCGTGCTGATATCCGGGTTAAGGAAACTCCTACACCCAAGACCACTTCTTTTGAGTGTATTACATTTACACTCACTGGTTCTGCACAACAACAGTGTGTCCTCATCTACCGCCCCCCCAAGGCCTCCACCACCTTCATTGCTGAGCTTACAGAGCTACTCACCTCTGTTTGCTCCAAGGCTTCATCCACCCTGCTGCTGGGTGACTTCAACATTCATGTCGACTCCTCCAACTGCAGCTTTGCTGCAGAGTTCCTGTCAGTTCTGGACTGTCTTAACTTCACCCAGCATGTACGAGGCTCCACCCATGTCAAAGGTCACACACTGGACCTAGTGTGTTCCACTGGCACCCCTCCCTCCCATCTGCAGTGTCTGGATCTGGCAGTATCTGACCATCATGCTGTCCTGTTCAACATCCCGGTCTCCTCACCTGCACTGCATACCAGACGGACCATCTCCTTCAGGAGTGTCAAGTCGGTGAGTCCACCAGCTCTGTCTGACCTGCTTGAGGCCCACCTGGCCCGGGCCCCATCCAACACTTCGGCGGAGGACCTGGTCAACCACTACAACGTGGCTCTATCCAGCTGCCTGGACTCTCTGGCCCCCCTCAAACACCGGTCTGTCTCCTATGCCCGTCCAGCCCCCTGGTTCACCTCAGACCTCCGCATCTCTAAGACCACCTGTCGCCGGTTGGAGCAGCTCCACAAAAAAACTGGCCTGACCGTCCACCGGCTGGCTTTTGAAGAGCATGTAAGGTCATACAAGGACGAACTAGCCAGAACCAAGGTGAGGTACTACTCCACCCTCATTGGCTCTCAACAAAATCACCCCAGGACACTGTTCTCCACCATCAATCGCCTGCTCCGCCCCCCTGCTGCCCCCCCTACCACAGAGGACCAGGAGCGCTGCTCCAAGTTCCTGGAGTTCTTTGGTGCTAAGGTGGACACCATTCACCAGCAACTCCTCACACCTGACCCTCCCTCCCCCGGCGGTTCACTAAGTGGTGCGCCCCTGGAGCTTCCCTGCCCCCCCCACTGCTCTCTCTCTTCTTTCTCCCCTGTCACCACCGCACTGGTCACCAAACTGGTCTCCAAAGCCAAAGCTTCCTCCTGCTCTCTGGACCCCATGCCAACTGCTTTGGTGAAAGCCTGCCTTCCTACCCTCTGTCCCGTCATCACCGACATAATTAACTCCTCCATAGGCTCCGGTACAGTGCCCCCCAGTCTCAAAATCGCCTCCATCACTCCCATTCTGAAAAAGCCTGGTTTGGACCCGGAGGACCTCAATAACTTCCGGCCGATCTCCAACCTTCCTTTCCTCAGTAAGATCCTGGAAAGAGCAGTGGCGGCCCAGCTCCACCAGCATATGTCCAACCATGAGCTCTATGAACCCTTCCAGTCAGCCTACAGAACCCACCACAGTACTGAGACCGCTCTCATCAAGATCACCAACGACCTCCTCACTGCTGCAGACAATGGTAAAATCAGCATCCTCATCCTCCTCGACCTCTCTGCTGCCTTTGACACCATCTCCCACACCATCCTCCTCGAACGCCTGTCTGCTCTCCTTGGTATCTCTGGCTCTGCTTTATCCTGGTTCCAGTCTTACCTCACCAACAGAACTCAGTTTGTCACCATCCTTGGCTCCTCCTCCCACCCTGCCCCAGTCAACCATGGTGTCCCCCAAGGCTCTGTGCTCGGTCCAACCCTCTTCACCACCTACCTGCTCCCCCTTGGCCAGATCATACGCCACTATGGTCTGAGTTTTCACTGCTACGCTGATGATACCCAGCTCCATCTCAGCACCTCACCATCCTCCCAGCTCCCCCCACAGTCTCTGGTTAACTGCCTCTCAGCCATAAAATCTTGGATGACAACCAACTTCCTCAAACTGAACAGCAATAAGACGGAGCTCATGGTTGTGGCCCCCAAGTCACTGCTCCGGAAGGTTGGAGATCTGCTCATCCGGGTGGACGGCTGCACCATCACGCCATCCTCCGAGGTCCGTAATCTGGGCGTCATCTTGGACTCCACCCTCTCCTTCCAGTCACATATCAAGTCGGTCACCAAATCTGCATTCTACCACCTCAGAAACATCGCACGTCTCCGTCCCTCACTCTCTGACACTGTGGCAGAAACCCTAATCCATGTTTTCATCACCTCCCGACTGGATTATTGTAATGGAGTCCTGTCTGGGGTTCCAAGTAAAACCCTGGACAGGCTCCAGTACGTGCAGAATTCAGCTGCCAGGGTTCTCACCCACACCAAGCCCTGGCAGCACATCACCCCCACCCTCATCCACCTCCACTGGCTACCTGTTAAGTTCCGCATTCGGTACAAACTCCTCCTACTCACCTACAAATCCCTTCACACTCTGGCCCCCCAGTACCTGTCCGACCTCCTTCATCACCACACTCCCTCCCGGAACCTGCGGTCTTCAGACGCTGGTCTGCTCTCCATCCCCCGGACCAGACTGAAGACGTTTGGGGACAGAGCCTTCAGTGTTGCTGCCCCCACCCTTTGGAACTCTCTCCCTGCTGTAATCCGTGACTCCCCTTCTCTGGACAGTTTTAAAACACATCTCAAAACCCACCTTTTCACCCTGGCTTTTCCCCATTAGTGCCCCCCCCCCCCTGTCGTCTTGTCCCGATGGTGTTTTGTTTTGTTTGTTCTTCCTTGGTTTTCCTTTTTCATGATCTGTTAAGCGACCTTGGGTTCTTTGAAAGGCGCTATATAAATGCAAGTTATTATTATTATTATTATTATTAAAGACCACGCCCACTCTAGGCCACGCCCACTGACAGAAGATCCCTATTGTTTAGTAAAAGTGAAGACGTTGAATTCCTGTAGTATTCCGGATGTTTTATGCGCCAAGTCACCTCTTCAGCTGTTAGCTTAGCTTAGCAGTTAGATTAGTTTAGCCGTTAGCTTAATTTAGCCATTAGCTTAGCTTAGATTTGCCCTTAGCTTAGACCTTAGCGTAGTCGTTGGCTTCTCTTTAACTCTCAACATCTCTTCATCAAACTGGCTTTTAGACAAGTATGGACGTAGTAGCTTAGCTTAGCCATTAGCTTAGCCATTAGCTTAGTGGTTTTATTTCCACCTGATGAGGTTTGTTAAAGTCCAACTCAGGTCCATAGTCGGGTCGCCGGGTTCTGACCCGGTTCTGACCCGGTTCTGACCCGGTTCTGACCTGGTTCTGACCTGGTTCTGACCCGGTTCTGACCCGGTTCTGACCCGGTTCTGACCCGGTTCTGACCCGGTTCTGACCCGGTTCTGACCTGGTTCTGACCCGGTTCTGACCTGGTTCTGACCCGGCTCTGACCCGGTTCTGACCCGGTTCTGACCCGGTTCTGACCCGGTTCTGTGTTGCAGGTGTGGGAGGGTCAGAACATGGTGAAACTGGGCCGCATGATGCTCGGGGAGACCAACCCGGCCGACTCCAAGCCCGGAACCATCCGCGGAGATCTGTGTGTCAACATCGGCAGGTGAGTGGCCCGGAGCCTTGTCTGCTCCCGATCAATAACCCATCAATAACGGATCAATAATCCTCCTCTTGTGTTATTAAACACAAAAAAGACTGTCTGCATTTACTTCTCAAAAAAAATAACAAAGGACATCACACACTCTAATGTCTTCCTGGGAGGAGAGGAGCTTGAGCTCGTGAAAGAGTTCAAGTATCTAGGGGTCACCCTAGATTCAACCCTCACCTTCAAGAAACACATCAAAAACATCTCACCAACAATCAATTTTAACCTCTCCAACTTTAAACTGATCATCTTTAACTCCAGCAGCAGCCAGGGTGTTTCTGCAATGATCTTTTCCTATGTTGAGTATGGGTTTACAAACTGGTCGTTCTCTACCACAGTCGCACTAAGGCAGATTGAATCGCTTTACAAAAGAGCAATTAAGACCCCGTCCACACGTAGCCGGATATCTGCGGATATCTGCTAAACCGGAGATATTTTCCTACGTTTGGACCTGTCATCCACACGGAAACGCAAATAAACGAAGGTTTAAAAAAACTCCGGGCAAAGTGAAGATTTTTGAAAACTCCGTTTATGTAGATGCGTGTAGACCTGGTGTAGACGGAGACAACCGGAGTTTTGCGTTTTCGAACGTCACATTATGCGCCAAAACAACAACAAATCTGCTCTGACGTGCGACTTTTGTTCACTACAGAACTACAGATGATCCAGCATCTGTTCTCCAAGATATTTATTAAATAAATGGTCTCTGGTCTTGACCACCGCTTACTGCGTTACACCGACACAGAGGCTACGCCGTAGGGTACGCGGCGACGTGCACCCTATGGCGTAGGAGCCGCGGAGCCCGCGGAGGTCCGCGGAGCCCGCAGGGCCGCGGAGGTGCAGCTTCCCCGGGAGCTGCAGATGATCTACAGGTTTGGAATGCTCATGAATGTGGTCGAAAACGCAGATCTTCGGTTATGTGTGGAAGGGTTTTTTTTGTAAAAACGATGTAATGTGCACAGCAAAAAAAACCAGGGTTTACGGCTGTGTATACCCCCGGTATTTCAGGTGCTAGCACGGGAATTTATGTAAGGTAAACCAGCCGAAAACGAAAAATTTCCCCGGTCCAAAAACACCCGTATTGTACTGGGACCTCCTGCTGTGTTTGGAGTAGCCAGCTCAGCAGGGTGCCATGCTGGCTATTGTCACACAAAGGTGTGACATTCCAGACTTGAGGGGGGTGGGGGGGGTAACTTCACCCCCCCAAGCCTCACCCCCCAACCCCCCCAAGCCCCACCCCCCCAACCCTCACCCCCCAACCTCCCCCAAGCCCCACCCCCCCAACCTCCCCCAAGCCCCACCCCCCAACCCCCCCCAAGCACAGCAACCTCTACTGGTGCAAAAGAAAATTGCACCCGAGAGGATTACTGCAAGCTACCTGCAGTTTACCAGGCTACAAATACATGCACATTTCAGAAATCAAATAAGCAACCACCTCAGTACAAGTAAATGTATTTATTGCAGAAAATTAAAACACAGTATTCCAAAAAGTTCAGTGTGTGTCCACATGAAAAAAAACAACAAAAAAGGCACTTTTAAAAGCAAATCTCCGACAAAGAGATCAAAACTTAGTCCAGTCAGTGAGCACTTCTCTCTCTTGCAGTTTTTTTTTTTTTACAGTTTGATCTGAATGGCCCCTGCTCCTCTACCAAACAGGTCAACTTAAGAGTTTAACAGAGCTAAAAACGAGCCATTGTCTCCCAGTGGCGCCGCCCATTGCGTGGCACCGCTCTGCCCCAGTTACTGTCTCTGCACACGTAGGTACAGGGCTGCACTCTGCTTGTCTTTCCTCTGCTGAAGCACCTGGCACAAATCAGAAAGCTCCTCGTCTCTTTGGGGTGGAGGTGAAACTATCCACACCGCCCGTCCATCTACGACGCCATCTTCTTCTTCTGACATCAGGTCAAGGGTTGCATGCGCCCACACAGCCATTTCAGCGGGAGTCTGTACACATCTAGCCCTGGAGGCCAGCAACTGCAAAATATAGAGTAGCAATTAAAATGTGTATAATTTTTACCAATATTCAATTAACACTAAATTAAAAACATCTCAGTTCCACTTTCATAGTGTTGTTTTCAGAATTGTGTAAACGTCTTACAGCCTCGTGTATAGATTAATAATACAAAGTTAGTGTGATTCTAAAAGTATTTAAGCATTATTGCCTCATGTGGACATGCAGTTAAATGTAAAAGGAATTGTGCACAGTCCTTATAGTCATAAGCAAACTTACTTGCAGCAACGCGTGTGTTCTTTGCTCTTTTAATCCGTTGCGGGTGTGGAATCAACAATGGAGCTGCAACTTTCAACACGATCAGAGCGCAAGTTCTTCACTTCGTCGTCCAGTAGTTCAAATCTGCCGTCCATGTCTTGTAGTGTGCGCTCTGATTTGGATAAAAGCCCAAGGACCGTTTATGCGACATGTTTTACAACAACGCAGCAGTATCTCCTCAAAAGCAAAAAAAGTTCTACCGGGCGGGAGCAAAACAAACTAACTAGGAAAAACTTTAAAGACCCCCGCAACTCTCAACGCTGTGAGACAGAAACCAATGACATTACTGAATCAATTCTTAGCCACACCCCCGCAATAACATAAAGGCCCTATCTTCATTTGCTATTCACGTGGGCCAATTGGGCATAGACAGGTTGGGGGAGTTTGAATGGTAACTCACAGAAGTGTTGATGGCCGTTTGATGGCTCTTGTTTGATGGCTCCTTTTTAAACAAAGGCCTTAAAGGTCCCCTGCTGTTCCTCTACCCGTGGCAACAAAGTGGGGTCAGTAAACTCCCGATTACAGCTCAGAAATGGCCGTATTTCACAGTAAACTTCTTTCACCAGTAAATTCCCAATAACATCCACACACACCCAGCAAACACAAACATTACCGGTTAAATGGTATGTCAGCATATTCCCATAAACTCATCTTTTCGTGCTGTGGTGGATGCAAATTTTTTTATAAACGGAGGGGGGAAATATTCGTTTTTAAAAATACCCGGCTACTTGTGGACGGGGTCTAAAATATTTGATAAAAAACCTATTTCGCATCACCACTGTCACATACTCCAGAAACATAGGTTTCTTAGTTTTGAGAACTTCACTAAATTTAAGTATGACTGTGCAATATATAAAATACTAAAAGGGTTGGCACCGCCTCGCTTGTCGGACTATGTCAAACAAAATGAAAATAGCAGCTATACGACCAGGGCCACCACAAGAGGGGACTGTATAATCCCGTTCAGGCGGACATCATGTGGGCAGGCTGTACTCTCGGTTGCAGGTAGTCACATATGGAATACTACGCCCTCTGTGATCCCAGACTGGAACACATATGGGACATTCAAAACTAGCTTAAAAAATGGTTAATAAGTAACCAAACTTGTAACCACTGTTGATATGCAATGTATGGTCTTTTTTTTCCTTTTTTTTTTCTCAGGATTAATTTCTGCCTATCATTACTATTAACTACCTCACATTATAACTGACTAAGTACCGGACTCTGCATTGCTGCAACCTCAAACTTCATCCCATACAGACCCCTACAAACATTATTCTTTGTTTATTTATTTAGAATTTTTTTTTTCTTTCCTATGATTAATTTCTATCTATCATCACTTCGTATTTATGACTGTCTGGTTCCCTCCTCCACTGCTTATCAATTGATTAGTTCACAATATAACAACTACAACTAGTCACAATTATAACAATAACTAAGCACCGGACTCCAGCATCTCAAACTTCATCTACACACCCCGTACAGAACCCCCCCCCCCCCCTCTCTTTTTTTTTTTTTTTCTTTCTTACTTTCACTTATTTTACTTTTGCATGTACCATACTCATGTACTGGCAGCACTTTAATATTCAACTATTTAACTATTTATTACTATTTATCATGTACCACAGCAGATACAAAATAGCACTACAGCACTTTAGTTCTCAAACCATTCATTTCCCCAGCACGGTTTTTATCGTCATGAACTTTTATTGTGAATGCATATGCTATGTTATGTGTGCTATATTGTTTTTCTTTTTTTGTGATTATTATTATTGTTGTTGTTATGATTTTTGCTGATTACATCTGGCAGGGGGACTACCGATGTAAATCAGCCTATGGCTGCAATCTGGGTGCATCTACATTTTTTTTTATTTCCCTTTAAAGAAAATGTTGATTGATGTACACTGTCCCTACCAAATAAATAAATTGAAATAACCCATGAATAACGGATCAATAATCCTCCTCTGCAGGAACATCGTCCACGGCAGCGACACCCTGGAAAACGCTAAGATGGAGGTTGATCTTTGGTTCAAGGCCGAGGAGTTCGTCACCTACACGTCCTGCGAACAGGCCTGGCTGTACGAGTAAAGCCCCGCCCACTCACCCTCTGGCCCCGCCCACAAACCCCTCTGGCCCCGCCCACTCACTCATATGCCCCGCCCCCGTGATCAATAAAGTGTTGCATAGACTGCAGTCTGTCTCTGGTGTTTTGTCAATGAACAACTTTATCAGTTATTGATAGGCAAGTATGGTTTGTTTACGTAGAAACCACAGTAAAAAATATCTTGCTTGATCTACTTAAAAATAAATTAAGGTGACTTTTTCAAGAAAGACTAGTCTTTGTATAAACTACTTAATTTTTAGCATGTACAAAATTCATTTGCAAGTAAAGGCAACTTAATTTTGATAAAGAAAGTAAATTTAACACAATTAAGTTGACTGTACTTGCAAAATGTATTATTTACATACATAAAATTAAGTAGTTTATACAAAGACTAGTCTTTCTTGATCTAAATAATAATCTCATGCAAAAAGTTGACTTATTTTTTGAAGTAGATCAAGCACAATATTTGTATCAGTGTGTTATCATAAAATGACCAAGAAACCTGCGTCTCCCTGTTTTTACAGACTCATTAAACCGAAGTCAGTTCATTCATATTTTATTTTCCCCAAAAAGAAATTACATGCAGTTTATTATATCAGGATATCAAATGATTAAAATAAATCATGACCAGGTTAATACAGATGTGTGATTGAAAGAAACTTAAACAAAATCAATGTTTCAAATCTGAAGGTTTTATGAACCACAGTTAAGAATTATGAAATAAACATACATGATACATTTAATGGTTTAAAAAGATATGAAGCAACAATTATGGAACATTTGCTCACATGAGAACCAGCTGTGTTTTTAGACGTTTATACAGTTTTTCATGTTTTAGTATCTTTTAATTGCAGTTTGTTTAAAAACTCTGATCTTTGGACTGAAACTTGAGGAGCGACTTATAAACTCTGACTTTTGAACACTTACAATATTTACACAGAAATATGTTCTTTAATAAAGATTTTATTTGACTTTTACTCTTCGAATGTTATAAAATCCGCAGGTTGATTAAAAATAGCTCTCAGATTAAGGAACATTTTTATGTCATATTTTTAACTGATTAAAACATTTACTTAAACAGTAAAGTTTGAAAGTAAAACATAAAATCTCATCCCAGTGATTCTAGCACATTTATAACATGAATACAAACTTGGATAAAATGACTCACAACTTTATAAACCTTTATATTTTGTTATCTTATTCAACGCTGAACAAATACGCTGAATGTTTTACAATAATATTTAAATGTGTCGTATTTTCAACGTTTTGAGAACGTTTGTTTTCACATGTGAACTTTTTACTTAAAGGAGACCTATTATGTCATTAAATACCTATTTTAAACAGGCCTTGATGTCTTAAAAACAAGATTTTGATTGTTTTTGCTAAATAAATTAGAAATTCAGCCTCTGATCCATGTCTTTATCTTCCCATTGTCTAACCTCATTATCTATGCGGGATTCTGAGTGGGCGGGGCTATGATAATGAGGCTCTGTGCTGATTGGCTGCCTGAATGACGCGATACACCGCTATGGAAAAATGGAGGAAGCTCCGGTGGAGTTATGAGATGCGAGCGAGCGTCAACAACAAAATCAATTCCATTGCTTTATTAGGGCCCGAGCACTGACAGTGCGAAGGCCCTAATGCAGGAGTGGGCCATCCTGGTCCTCGAGGGCCGGTGTCCCTGCAGGTTTTAGATGTTTCCCTGCTTCAATGCACCATGATACAAGTGACTGTGTCATTAACAGAATTGTGCAGCCCTGGAATAACAAGCTGATGATGATGATTAATTAGAATCAGGTGTGTTAAAGCAGGGAAACTGTGAGATTAATCAAACTTTTGAACTAATTTATCCTTATGAAACCATCACATGCTTTGTTAACAGCTGTCCCATTGTCCTCTAGGGTTAACTAAAGGTTAGCCTGGACCATCTGTTCAAAACCTCCATCAGAGTTCCTGTTTTGTCCGGAAAGCATTTGACCCATTTGACCCATTTGACCCATGTGACCCATTGCTTTTAAAAACTTTAAGCTTCTGCATACCACAGATTAGTTCCTCTTTAACTGAAATGTCACATGTGTGACCTTTTAACCCCGATGTCTGTTACCTCCGTATGTTTCCTTTTTTCTTCCAATTGTTCATTGTCTACCGTATATGATCATTTCCTGTCGAAGTTTCTTACTGTAATAAAAAGCTCATGCAGGAGGGAGATCTTTGGGAGAAGAGCTGAGGAGTTCTTCATGATGGCCTCATGCCCTGCACTCCTCTGCCCCCCCCCCTTCTGCAGAAGTGCATTAAACCCATTCCAACAGTCTCTGTGTCTTTCCTCGTTATGAATTTATGTAATGTTGATTTGGGACCCAACATTTTTAGTGCCGAAACCCGGGACCTCAAGATCTGTGACGTTGGAACAGCGTAGGATCAAAACAGGCCACCTAAAACTGTCGACAACCGTTCCGACTTTAGGGACGGGGCCATTAGGAGTTTGGTCTTGCGCCAGTCCGGAGTCCAGTGACGGGGTCCTCGAGCCAGGAAAGGCACCGAGAGACTGGTAAGAAGACCTCTTCTTACTTAAATACCTGGGGTATTGAAGTATTTTTGTGTAAAATACCAGTGAAATTCTGTGTATACTAACCTGGGGTTAGGCAAAAAAGGTGTTGGCAGTAGGTCTGGGACCCACTTTTGAAGTCAGGGACTTTAATAAGATGCTAGCCTGGGGTTAGTGCAAAGGCCAACGCCCACTCGGTCTGGACCGGCTTTAAGGTCGGGGACGACTTTAAAGTACAGAACAACGTACAGTGACCTTGAGTGCCATGAAAGGCGCCCTATAAATAAAATGTATTATTATTATTATTATTATTATTATTATTATTATTATTATTATTATTATTATTATTATTATTATTATTATTATTATTAATAATAACGAGAGGAGGTTTCTATTGGAGTGTTTTTTAATGTTTGTCTAGTGTTTGTCTTGTCTAATGTTTTTTTTGTTTAAATGTTCATGATTGAAACTGTCTATGTTCAATGTTGAGTTTTCCACAATTGTGAAGCAAAATTTAAATTGTTCACCAAAAAGATCAACGTTAAAACCAAACTGTCAAAAAAGGGAAACTTATGAGCTGAAAGAAACTTAAGAAAGCAAAAATAACTGGCTAAAATAGCAGATGCGTGGTTAAGCTGAAACTTATGCCTAAAATCATTTCTAAAAGATGCTTGTAAGGCTGAGCAGTGTGCGTGAAAGCACGCTCCAACATTTCCTGTCTGGCTGCACGTTTACGAGGGGCTGCATGATCTGTGTCTGAGGGAGACTTTTTGTCTGCTGGGAAAAAAACAAGAGTTTCAGAGGCAAGTGAGAAGCTCCCCTCTTGAAAAAATTATAGAAATGGAATAATGTAGTCTTTTCCTATCATTCTAAGCCCTGAATGGAGGCATGGTGTCGTAGAATTGTCAAATTGGGTTAATTCACCATTCGAATGGTTGCAGATTTGACCCGGATCGTATAGAAATGTGATTCTTACCATTGTGAGTATGAAATGTGTATGATTGGATTTGACTTTTATACAAGCATGAAACATGTCAATCATTTTTCTTTATGTTGTCTGTTGTAAAATCACGTACTGATGATTGACAGCTTCAACAGGTTGGGTTTCGTCCCGTAAAACGAGCACCGCTGTATTTTTAAATACAGTGGAAGGGCGTGTTCGTGAGCCTACTGTCAAATGCATGTCAGTGACATTTTACACAGAAAGGGGTGTATGGAGAATAAACTAACCCGTTGCGCAATCCTTTTTAGAAAAAGAGGAACTCTGAGTGCACACCAGCCTATCCACACTGAAAAATGTGTACACTTGTGATCAGTGCTGCTACCATTTAGTTTGGGAGTTCATTTGAAATGCACCAATTGAGTTTGGTTAGTGTAGTTTGAGAAGAAATAATTTACACATATGCACTGACACACAAACCAACATACAGATGATCTGAAGTTTGTGTTTAATGATTAGTGAGTTTTTGTATATGTGTCGTTTACGCATCGGAATTTATCCAAAAATTTGTTTCATTTTTTTAAGACTTTTATAAATACATTCTGGTTAATTTGAATGAGAAAGATGAGTAAACAGGAAGATGAAAAAGAAGGCTAAAATAAATAATAAATGAATAAATAAACAGGTGAAATGGTAAAAGCTGCTGATGGTCTTGCAGATCCATTTCGGGATACCGACCAGGTTGCAATTTGCTTGGTAGATTTGGAGTTAAATTAAATAATCACATTATTATTATTATAGAGGAGCATACACTTGCATTGCAGCATGCAAACAGGAGATTGGGAGTCTCCTGAAGACTATATGATCAATCTGGAGACAATTTTCCGGCATCATTCTGGCATTCCTTTTGAACTTGCGGACAATAGAGCTTAACAGCAAGTTGATAAGGCATTATTTGATGGAATGCTCCCTTCAGTCCAACTTTTGTGACAATAAATTATTGTTTATATATACAGTATATAAGTTCACTAGGGACTACTGTTTTACGTTGCAGGAGAGTTGCTGCACGGACAGTTTTGTGTGTGAGGCACCCGAGCATGAACGGCCAGGACCGTTATGCTATTAACTCATGTGTTGTTACCTTAATAAAACCATAACCCACTTGGGTTGAAATAAGAAAATTCTGTGGTCCTTGACTAAGGTAACAGACAGAATCTAACAGGTTTTGCCCCCTTCTAATCTAAGGTGATGGGAGGGGGGGTCTGGGGGATCTGAGGGACATAGAGATAACTGACCCTAGAGAATCATTAAGTCAAACCTTCAACCTGCCAGTATGCAAAGGTCAAGAAGTGGGAGGACCATTATCTGGGGAGAAGTCAGGACTCTGACAGCCCTGACCCTTCCAGGGAAAGGTCAAGAAGAAGAGGATGATGACAACGAGACCCCTACCCCTGTTCACATGTGAAACAATGCTCCGCAAAGAGAGAAGGACATTTGGCTAAATGAAGGTGCTACTTTAACTTCAGAAGGCCTTTGTGTGGTGCGAAGCAAACCAGTGCTTCCAAGGAATTTGTTCCCCCTGGTGGCTGGGTTGAGCCATGGGGAGTTTCCATGTCTCATCAGGAGGGAGGCAGGGTATGGTACATCACCAGGACTAAACTAAATACCTTTTAAAGAATGTGTAGGAGCAGGCCTAGTGGAATGAATTACTGGCACTGTTAAGCTAAGGCTCAGGAAAACCATGGAAGAAACTGGAAAACCATGGCCTGAATGCCTGCCATTAGTCGAAATGTACATGACAATCGTCACACCCTTTCGGTGGTCCATGGTCGCCCATTCCAACTCCCTCTATGGGAAGGAGAACCATGGCAACAGAAAACCAAAGAGACAGATCCAATCTCGATGTAGATGAGTAAATTGTTTGCTGGAAAAATGTTCAAAGTTCTTGTGAGTTGCTGGTTTCTTCTCTCTCTCTCTCTCTCTCTCTCTCTCTCTCTCTCTCTCTCTCTCTCTCTCTCTCTCTCCTAAGCAGGAACTGCTGAAACTGGGTGACCAGATCCTGATTCCAGTGGTGAAAGGTCATCACCCCGTTGGGACGGCCCTTTTGTTGTCCATATCACGACACCGACAGCAGTAAAGGCTGCTGAATGATCTGCGTGGGTTCACCAGTCACAGTGAAAGCTAGTAGAAAACTTTCCAGACCCTGAGTAGGCCGGAAGTCGGACGGTATTAAAACCCTTGTCCGCTGAAGAACTTATCTGACGCCTACTCACCAGCCACGGGCCTGAAGAAGATGACTAGCCCAAACTGACTGGCTACAACAAGCTGGAGAGTAGTCCGAGAGATGGAAGAAACTTTTCCACTAATGAGTCATGCTGACATGTTAGGAATTCTTCCTCAAACTCTTTACTTACATTGTTGTTGTAATTTAGGAACACTGCTGTATGTTCATCCCTGATGAATGTGGTGCTGAATGTTACCAAAGCTATAGCCGAATTATGTCAGTTGGTCAAAGTCGTGTCAGAAGACAGACGCTGAGCAGGTACCACTTTTGGGTCCTGGCCTACTTCCGACCCCTGGACTGACATAATGACTGAAATTATGATTCCGATTATTACTGTCCTTGTACTGTTCTGTGTTTTCATTACCTATATCATTCCGTGTCTAAGTGCAATGGTCCAAAGAACCATCAGACTTCCTTAGTCCAGTATTCTGAGGTCTATTTACTGACAACTCCAACGAACTCTAACCGATGAGAAGGATGTTTACGATGACACTGGAGTGTTTCATTTTGTTTACTGTGAAGTTTCAAAAGGATAAATAGGAGAGAATTGTGAGGTTAATCAAACTTTTGAACTAGTTTATCCTTATGAAACCATCACATGCTTTGTTAACAGCTGTCCCATTGTCCTTTAGGGTTAACTAAAGGTTAGCCTGGACCATCTGTTCAAAACCTCCAACAGAGTTCCTGTTTTGTCCGGAAAGCATTTGACCCATGTGACCCATTGCTTTTAAAAACTTTAAGCTTCTGATACCACAGATTAGTTCCTCTTTAACTGAAATGTCACATGTGTGACCTTTTAACTGTTACCTCTGTATGTTTCCTGTTTTCTTCCAATTGTTTATTGTCTACCGTATATGGTCATTTCCTGTCGAAGTTTCTTAATAAAAAGCTCATGCAGGAGGAAGATCTTTGGGAGAAGAGCTGAGGAGTTCTCCATGAGGGCCTCGTGCCCTTGACTCCCCTCCCACAAGAGAAAACTTGGTTTTCAGAATAGGTCCCCTTTAAAATAATCCTGATCTTGGAAAAGTAGACACATAAATATATTTTCTTTATCTCAAGTTAATCTATTCTTTGTCTGACAGATTCTGATCTCAGAAGTTTTTGCATCACCAGACCTTCCCAGACTGAAATAAGGGAAGAGTTTCTCAGTGAAAGTGTCTCTGTGAGTGCAGATGTGTGTCATGTCTTCAGGGTTGTAGAAGGACAACGTCCCCCCGTCATAGTCCAGCTGGACTCTGATCCTCTGGGGACTCGTCTCCACCGTGACCATCTCACCAGCACCATTGGTGTATTCTCCATCATCATGCCATAAACACCAGATTCCATCTTCAGGTTTAGCAGACGTATCTCCCTTCCTGTTAACTGAGTCTTTAACCAAACCCAGCAGCCAGACAGGATAATCTCCCACCTCCACCTCCCAGCTGAGTTTCCCTGAGGTCAAACCCTCAGAACCAAAAACACGGGGGTATCTGACGTTTCTCTCTGGATTATTAGGAAGCTGCTGGTTTGTATCTCCACGTCTCACACTGGTCAGATCAGCAGACAGTTGGAGACGGCTGTCTGCAGTGTTTGGGTCCAGAACTACCGGGCTGAAGTGGACCTGGTCCCCCATCTTCTCCCAGACTCTGAAGGCCAGGTTTCCCAGGTGTTTGGCCTCGTCTACCAGAGTTCCTGAGAGCAGCCGTGGATCTGACACTGAGCTCTGCTCTCTGGCTCTGTCCCGGGTGGGTTTAAACCTGCTGAGGAACGTCATGTTGTCTTTCTGCAGCTCTTCTTCCACAGCAGAGATGCTGTCTGACAGAGAGGAGATCTGCTCCTGGATCCTCTTCCTCTCCCCGCTGATTCTCCTCCCCTTCTGCTCCTCTTCCTCCCTCAGAGCTGCCAGTCTGGACTCCTCTTCCTCCTTCAGGATCTGCTGGAGTTTGTTGAACTCTGCTCTGATCATCTTCTCTGTGGACAGCAGCTGCTTCTCCGAGTGTTGAACCACATCTTTATATGTTTCCTCCACTCGTTTGTATTTGTCCCTCTTGTCCTGCAGAGACTTTAAGTCAGATTTCAGCTGCTCCTTCAGCTCACCGACTGCTTCTTCTAGAGGAACCACTTGGTGGTTCTGGTGTAGAGAAAACTCACAGACAGAACACACAGCTCTCTGTTCGTCTCTACAGAACAGGGGAGGTATTCCTCGATGTTTCTTACAAACTTCCTCCAGCCTCTTTTCTTCTTTTTCAGTCTCAGACGATCCACCGGTCTGTGTTTCAGCAAAAGAGTCGGCAAGTTCCTTCAGTGAAAAGTTCACACCAGGATCCTCTTTAGAAGATTTTCTTTTACAGATGGGACAGTTTCTGTTTTTAGTTTGTTCCCAGAACTCTTTCAGGCAGCTTGAACAGAAGTTGTGGCTGCAGCTCAGAGACACCGGATCTTTGAAAGTCTCTAAACAAACGTGGCAGCTCAGGTAATCTTTAAAAAGAGGTCTTTCATCCATTTCTTCAAATCTTTTTAGTATCCTTCAATTGGTAGACTCACCAGTTAAATGTCCCTCTGAATCACAGATTTAAGTCCTTTTATTTCAGGTTTTTAGTTCCTAACCTCCACCCTGAAATGGTGTCTCAGCTCCGTTCAGTCAGGTCAAAAATACCAAATGACCTTTCAGTTTCACCTTACTGACTTCAGCAGATAGATTTACATGTTCTTATCAGCAGGGAGCGCAGTTGGACTTGTTATTCAGAAATACAATCAAGTGACTTGAATGTACTTTTTTGTATCTTTGTATTGTTGTTTTTCTTTTTAAAAAGAAAAACAATTAACAAAATAATTCAACCTGATCTCACAAAAATCAGTGAAATGCCTACGACCTCCCCCCACTATTTTCAGTGGTACCAACACGGAAAATTGTATAATTCCGTGTGAGCACCACGGATATTGTACCATGCAAAGTCAATGGGATCCGTGGTCGTGATATATACACAGATTATGACATTATTATTATGTATATATTATTCTTTATTATAGTGGCTAAGTTATACATCTTTGACACGCAAGGTACTGTTTGTTACTGTTAGTTTGCAAAAGCATGTTTTTAAAGCTGTTTTAGCAGTGTTTTATTGAGGTTTTAATGGGAGCACCACGGATATAGTACTATGCGAAGTCAATGGATCCGTGGTCGTGATATATGCACGGATTATGACATTATAATCCCTTTTGTCCTACCCTTTTGTCCCCAAAGCTACCCTGCTTTTTTTTCCAGCTGCTAAACACATCCCCCACATCCATCCCCCCCCTCTCCCCCCGGACTACTCCATACTCTGTTAAATTGTTTACTCCACTGTCGACACTTTCCATTGACACTTTACACTGTATATTTACACTTTACACTGTCACTTTACACTGTATATTTTATTAAAACCACAGTCACTCTATTGTACATTTTTTCTGACTTATACTTATATTTATATACTTTTTTGTACATTCCTTCTTTGCACATTTCTTGTACATATGAGACATGCCCCACTTATCTGTTTATTTTATTTTTATTTTTTATTATCCTATTTGATACCTTCAACGTTTTGCTGCTCAGTTGCCTTGAAATTGCCCCTCGGGGATAAATAAAGTATTTCTGATTCTGATTCTGATTCTGATTATTATTATTTATATATTATTCTTTGTTATAGTGGCTAAATTATAAGGAAACACTGTTGCAGAAGTCATAGAAGTCTGTATGCCTCCTAGCTCAAAGCGTTAGTGAACTGTGCAAAAAAAGACACGAAATAGGCCTCATAGGCAAACCTATAACAATACATAACAAACCTCCTGTGCCTACTGAGCATTAATAACATGTCATAATCAAAGGAGAACTAATTAAAACAGATGTTCTTAACATGAACCTATTGTATTTATTGAATTATCAAGGAAAATTTTGTGTTTTTGCATTTAGAAATGTTAAAGATATTAAAAGAAAACCATAACATAATGATGAAAATACTGTGGCGAACAAGTCGTGCCCAGAGCGTGTCTCGAACCCCAGTTTCCCAGACCACAGTCAACTGCACAAACAAGTCTCCCAGACCACAGTCAACTGCACTAACCAGTCGGCCAAATGCTGATGTGTTGCCCAGGCGGGCAAGGCCTTATCTTATCTGTGGTCGTTACACTATGTTCCAAAAAGTATTGTTTATAATGGACAAGATCCGGCATTTTACGTTGAATTCTATTGGTCAGGTTTTAAAATTCTAGCTAAATACATAAAAAAGGGAGGTGAGGTGTGAGCTTCATAACAAAACTTCTGTGCCTACTGAGCATTAATAACATGGGGTTAGCCATAGAAAGGGGCGATAATGAGGTGTGAGCTCCATAGCAAGCATTAATAACATGGGGTTAGCCATAGAAAGGGGCGATAACAGCCTCCTGCGCCTACTAGTAGGTAGAGTAGGGCCCTACTGGCCCATATCTATGGGATGATTTTATCGTTTTGTCCTTCATTCAATGGTATGACAGCAGTCAAATCGGGTGACGGATCCCATTGACTTCGCATAGTACTATATCCGTGGTGCTCCCATTAAGACCTCATTAAAACACTGCTAAAACAGCGTTAAAAACATGCTTTTACAAACTGACAGTAACAAACAGTACCTTGCGCTACAAAAACTCATAATTTAGCCACTATAACAAAGAATAATATATAAATAATAATAATGTAACAATCCGTGTATATATCACGACAACGGATCCCATTGACTTTGCATGGTACAATATCCGTGGTGCTCACACGGAATTATACCATTTTCCGTGTTGGTACCACGGAAAATAGTGGTGAGAGGTCGTGTGCATTTCACGGATTTTTGTGAGATCAGGTTGACCCAGATTTAAGAATAGCAAACAGTAAAGTAAATAAACAAATGCAGTAAAAACCGTATTTCCCGTCCTATAAGGCGCACCACATTATAAGGCGCACTAAATATATGGTAAAATACCATACTATAGTGGCTGGGGTTGAGTTACGTATCTACCTGATGGAGCTTTGCTACAGGAAATGCTACAAAATCCTACAGCAAATGCAAAAAAAAAAACAAGAAGAAAAGTACCGTATGTCAAACTTTAT